>NC_135558.1:19935370-20217870 GCF_964340395.1 Glandiceps talaboti | reverse complement strand
GACCTCCTCTTACCCCACCCCACACTAAAAGAATTTAGTTTTTACCCTACATTGAACTATTGATCTCAACCATAAATCAATTTTGGACTTCTAATGGAGATGATTGTAGTTATCATACATTAGATGTACAAAAATATATAGGAACTACATTTAGACTAACTATATACATGGACATTGAATATCCAATATCTAGACACAGGCTGGGTCAGGCACTTTCAGTCACAGTGTTTGCCACATATTATTTCAAAGTGTCCTAAATTGGTTATGTTTGTGCACAATTCCACATGTTCAGGTCAATGGAGGAACATATTTTAGAGCCAGTAAATCTTAAGGTATTTCATTTCTTATGTGGTACATGTACAGCTACAAGTTTTTGTACCACAAGATGACATAATGCAACTCATGGTGTACAATAGCGAGAAGTCATTTCTAACAAATAACTGTTGCTTAAAGGTGGCCATGTGTATTGGATGTATCAAGAGACAGAGTTTTTGTTATATTTGAATGTATATTTATAGCTATTTGTTTATGGTTTATTTTATGCGCATACATTTTTTTGTTTAATAGCTCGAACAAGCGGCAGCATAGCGGCTCAATGACTAGTACACATGCATGTCCTATATAATGTACTATGCGATGGTTTTTTGGTGGTTTTACCCAAGGATGCATTGCGGTACAATGACTACACATACGCGTTCTATGTACGAAGTGCAATCTCCATGCCGAGAGCGCTATCTATGATATCATTGTGAGGCAGCCACTCACAAATGAATCTACCCAGCTGTGTGAGCTTAGGGGCTTTGGCCTAGTTATGATATTAAATGTATGGACATTTAAGTACAGTAGTATGGCTCGTGATTTTGTTTAGTTGAAAACAAGGTGACCCCCCCCCCCTTTATTCACTTCGTAAAACTGATGACCCCCTTCTTTTAGTCCCAAATTAAGGTGACCCCCCTCTGATTTGCCGCCCCTCACCCCCCCCCCCCCGGCCGTAAAAACTGATCGCTCCCATAGTTTTCTGTCTGAGAATTGATTTTGTAATCAATACATAATTTTGTCTTGATATACTCTGCACATAGGGATTTTTGTATTGGCATATAGAGCACACATGGCATATTACACAGACAGAGAGACAGACAGACAGACAGACAGACAGACAGACAGACAGACAGACAGACAGACAGATATATATATATATATAATATAGATAGATAGATAGATAGATAGATAGATAGATAGATAGATAGATAGATAGATAGATAGATAGATAGATAGATAGATAGATAGATAGATATACATTGAGCTGGTGCCTTGTCACATAAACAAAGCACAAACAAACACACACAGACACACACATCTTTCACACCAGTATATGTGGTATTGATATTAATTCAGTTTGTTTGCATTACAGTCACTGTATTCCAAGATGATAGTATCATTGAAACTAATCGAAGTCCATCAAACAATGACTGTTGAAGACAAAATTGATGTCCGTTTGTAATATCACACACACACACACACACACACACACACACACACACACACACATATGCATATATAATATGCAAGTATTTACACAGAGTAAATAGATATACAAGGGCTATATGGACAATTACAAACGAAATGTGCACTTGTAGAGAATACTTTGAACGTCATACTCAATATGATGTTTTTGTAATAATGTTTGATGTTTTTAAGAAAATGTTTCAACTTACATAATGACTGAGATTGAGATTTGTATTTGACGTGTAGCGTTGTCTTGACATGTTTCGACTTACATAATGACTGAGATTGAGATTTGTATTTGATGTGTAGTGTTGTCTTGACATGTTCACGATATGAGAATCAAAACAGTCTATTATATTAGTGTAACTACAAACATGTCTTAGGGATGTTTGATATATTTTACAGATATTTAGTGATACATTAAATTTGCACATTAACAGTAACTTAGGAGTTTGACAGCAGTGTGTTGCAAATTATTTCATATTTTACATAAACTGAACAGAAAAGAAAGGTAGTACAAAGGTGGAAAGTCTGTCGTGTGTTGATGTTTATTGTGTGTTTTACTTTGTTTTACCTGTGCTGTGTATTTTGCTTAAATTTATCTTTTTCTTCATTTTCAGAATTTAATTAAATTTGTTATTATTAATTGAGTTTTTTTTATGAAACTCACCCGGTATCATGGAACAATTTATTTCTTAATTTTTATTTATATTTTAACTATTCTGTAAACTCAATCAATTTGACCATTTTGAACTTGTGGTCACAAATTTGTTTTGATAAACCAAGCATTATAATTATTTCTATATATGAGAATAGAAACTGTAAAACTGAGCTAAATAACTGTTACTATGATATTACTATTCGAGTTCATGTTTGCAACAATACAAAATATGTGAGTGTAAACTTTCTGTCTCATTATGATTTGTTCCTCAATTGCCTCTTTTTGTTGTCGTTAGATCAGTGCTGCTCATTGTCATTTTGTTTTTGAGAAAAACAGTTTCAGAACTAATCCTCAATGTATTTAGGGTTTGTTTAGCACTTTTCAATTAAAAGTAATAAAAAGTTGACATTACTCCCAAAGTCTAGTGAGTTTTTATTATATGAAGGGTGTAGAACACATGATTGCATTTCGTTGAGTAAATGTGTATATGCTATAGCAAACACGTAGGCATTAACACTCCCAATTACCTTATTAACAAGCATGTCTTTAAATGGAAAATAAATGCAGTGAAATGTTAAGAATAATGGCATTTGAATGTTCCAATTCCTCATTACTTAAATTAAAAAAAATGTTTGGTTCTGGTTACACTTAATTTTAGAATAGGTGGGGTAGGTCGTTTTTTTATTATATTTTTTTAATATATTTTTTTCTGTGTGAGTGTCTAGTTCAGGTTTCCATTGTTTTCTAAATGGTCTCTATGTTGTTTACTTCTTCAAATCAGATGTACAGCCATTACAGATTGGAAGAATAGTTGGGTTATTTTTTAAGTCAGTTTCAGCATCCTCTATTTCTCGTGAGACTTCACACAATTTTTGCGATTTTATTATTTTTTCTTGGAAACGTAAAAATAAAGTTTAGGGTCGGCAGTGAAAAGCTAGGTAGGGTCGGGTAACTGGAACCAAACAATTAATTTGTTTAGGCCTTATCCAATATGTGAATAAAAATTTGTGAAGTCACAAAATGTGAGAAAGTCCCAAGATCTTGCAAGGTGGTATAGGTTTATCACTGATAGTTGAGTTGAGTTTTGTTTGCATTTTTGCGAGTTTGGTCTATGTTTAGGTATTCCATACCAGGTAACATCAGTCTACCCAGAGATGCCCATCTTACTCTAACCATTTCCATTTATTTCTTTATACAATATAAAATATTAATGGACCTGGGTCTCTTAGGCTGGAGTCAGAATTTATGTCATAGTCATAGGAGGGGATGGGGGAGGGCTGGGGAGAAATTGGGGAGGACCATGAAAAAAATTGAGGGTTCAAGGGGGGTGACAATTATGATGGTCTGAAGGGGGGGGGGTATTTCTCTCTCTCTCTCTCTCTCTCTCTCTCTCTCTCTCTCTCTCTCTCTCTCTCTCCAGTCTCCGTCTCTGTATGTCTCCTTCTCTCTCTCTCCCTCTCTCTCTCTCTCTCTCTCTCTCTCTCTCTCTCTCTCTCTCTCTCTCTCTCTCTCTCTCTCTCTCTCTTTCTCTCTCTCTCTCTCTCTCTCTCTCTCTCTCTCTCTCTCTCTCTCTCTCTCTCTCCTCTCTCTCTCTCTCTCTCTCTCTCTCTCTCTCTCTCTCTCTCTCTCTCTCTCTCTCGTACTTTGCAAAATTGTACACTTCATTTACCTACCATATATTTAATTATGAGGCAGTCGATAGCCAAGCAAATGTGTGTGTCTGCCAAAATATCTCTGTATAAGTTAAAGTGTATGTAATATATCCATACAGTTGTATAATAATGTATTGAGAGTATAACTTGGGTATTGAAGACAATTTTCTAGTTCTTTATGCCTTCCGATAATGTGTATGGTTTGAAAAGCAGGATTCGTGCCATTGCCTCTCCCCCAGTGAACATGTTATGGTGAGCGTTCAACATACATTGAACAGCGCCCGCACTCATTTATAAAGATAACATGTAAACCTTCGCCTCTTAAATTGTTTAATAAAAGAAGTGAGATTTTGCCTTGTAAAAATACAAACGTACGTGTCAATTGTGAAGTTAGATTTATTAATTCAGATATTTGGGATTTTTGTTGTCTTTCATTTAAATCTCTATCACTAAAATTTCAAGCCACTCCTCCATGCCAAGCTGTACAGGCTAAAAATAGTATTCTTTTCCTTCAGTAAGACTTGTGGGGTTTGTTTGGGGGAAAAAGAAGTGGGAATTTTGGTGGGTTTATTTATGTAGTATTTTATGAAATCGATTTAGCGGAGGGTCAAATTTTGCTATGACCAATCTTCTATTATCTATTCTTTGCATTGTTTTATGATTTTTTTGCATCCCACCACTGC
The DNA here is from genome assembly GCF_964340395.1 of Glandiceps talaboti. Taxonomy (NCBI): domain Eukaryota; kingdom Metazoa; phylum Hemichordata; class Enteropneusta; family Spengelidae; genus Glandiceps; species Glandiceps talaboti. The sequence continues at coordinate 20,213,368 of NC_135558.1, read as the reverse complement.
CACCACTGCAAATGTTAGTCGTGATGTGAGGAGAGGGTTGGATCTCACAGGAGAGAAGGGGGGACAGTGCAGTGAGCTACAAAGACATTCCTGGAGCAAAGTTGTTGACTTCTATCCAGGCTATATTGGTAGAGCACATGTGCTGGTATTTGGAGATGTAGCCTTCAGTTCTGCAAATTAAATTAGATCCAAGTATAGGGATTAGTTAATGTAATACCTTCACACATAATAACTACGATGGTAGAAATTGGAAACATCCAATGCCATTAAAACTACCGGTGGTGGCAGAGGTGGGAGTCATTAATATTGAGTCGCATACCTATTATATGTCCCTTTTCATGACAGTATCTTAAACCCATAAACTGTTATATTAAAACATTTGCGCATGAAGGGAGTCGTGTTTTTAGATAATAGAAACTGTGGGGTTGCTACTTTTCGGGGGAGGGTAACGCTTAATCGACGGACCGAGTTTTATTGCTCCGTTCCTTGAAGTTACGGAAAGCTCCCTTACAGATATATTTCATGAGCCTCTATGTAAAAGTAAGACACACCTTTAAAATGCATCGGAATTAAATTAATAGTATATTGTAATGAAATCAAAATCGATATTTACATTTTCACGTTAAATTTTACTTTTAAATCGGTCGGTACAAAATACAGGTACAGGCCAGGTAAGGTAATATTTTGGATTCACATTCACATTCGGATCCAAAGATCCGTCATCTGTTTTATTTGCAATATATATTGGTTTTCATAGCAAATTACACCTTGTCTCTTTTATAAATGCTAATTGAACAACGTAAGTACTCGAATATGTTCACATTCTAATGAAAATGTCTGTGATAAATACTCCGAACTGCTCAAATCATATCTCTCTTGACAATCATTAATTACCCATTTTAATTATCAATGACATGAAGCATGCGCATTTATATGTGTCGTGAAGTGAGTATAAATGGTAGATGCGCTCCCAATGATGAAAAACCTCCATTACAAAGCATAAAATGTACCCATCACTTGACCTGATTTTTTGCGCTGATTTCCCGGATGATTGACCTTTGATGTCGTATATGTTAGTCTGGGTAACCAAGACTATGTATATCATATGTATCAATATATATTAAAGCATGATTTTGAACATTCCTTTTAAAAGAGATTGTATATATAAGGCTAACTTTGAAATATTCTTATTATTACACACAATATTTCAAATATTATTAGTATTAAATTCTAAGGACTGTTAGTATGCATGTTATATCACCCACTGAATAACCTTGACCTTTTCATCTGGAACGCGTGTAAACATGACATATCTCACCAAACAAAAAATTAGGACGTTATTTAGGGCATTATTTTCCACAACAGAAGACACTAATTGAGTGCCGATTTTGAAAACAAAGATAACTGATGGCGAATTACAGAGAAAAATAACCTGCCAACTAATCGAAAATCTACACCAAATGTAATGACGAATTCAGATTTTTGGATCTGAATGTGAATCCACGAAAAAAGATTCAGTCGATACCTGACCTTGCCTGTACCTGGCCTTTACCTGGATTTTGTACTTTCTACTTGTCTACTACACCGTCCTCTACGACACATCGAAATGCGCATGCTCCGTATGAGCGGTAATTGCATGGGTAATTAATGGTTGTCAAGAGAGACAGTGTTTGAGTGGTTCGGAGTATTTATCACGGACGCTTTCAACAGAATGTGAATCTTTTTATCCAAATGTGAATATGAATAGCCTGTACCTGTGTTTCGTACCGACCAGTTTACATACCTGTCCTTATACCTTCATGGACATAAACATTAGGAGAGAATCGAAGGTCAATTGTCGCTTTACTATTACATTCGACCTAAAAATAACCACAGTGTTAGTCAAAGGAATGCATAGGTCAACAATAATGAGATAACAGGGTTAAGAATGGAATTGGCTACTATTTGTGTTACTATTCAACAGAACAGAACCCCATTTAACATACTAAGACGTAAATCAACAGGTAGCACGTCACACACAATGATACAGTTGACAAATTATCACAACCATTGTACACCTCTCATTGCAATTGATAATCCAGGGTCTGTGACAACTGAAGTGCGTAGTGACAAATCGTGTATTTGTATCGAGTTTACAGGGACGTCTTCTGTTATATAGAATATTATGACGACGGTTGAAATCAAGGATTTCCAACCCGATTCTGATTTAGACGACGTGATGAACATCTGGTACGTCACTTCCCTAAGATCAGGACCGCTTTGTGAAGACACTTTGCGACGTAACTGGTTGATAATGCGACGCCATATTCCAAGAAGTGATATCTTCGTGGCAGTTCAAGATGGAGTCGTTGTTGGGTTTGTGTCATTGATTGGAGACTACATCGGGGCATTGCACGTATCACCCGATTCTCAGAGACGAGGCATCGGGACAAAACTTCTCGATCACGTGAGAGAGAAACTGAAGGAATGTTGTCTAACCCTCGAGGTTTTTAAGGTTAATATTCAAGCCACGCGTTTTTACAAAAAGTACGGTTTTATTGCAGTGGAGGAAAAAGCAGACGATTATACCGGGCTTCCAGTTATTGTGATGAGACTATCAGAAAATTCATGAAACTTTCGTCAATGATTCTTGTTTTTGGGAAAAAACCTGGTCAATATTCTGTCTTTAACCTCCAATGGAACTCAGCACTGTGGCTTCAAATAGCTGAACAAATACTTCCCTCAACATAGTTTTTTGTGTGTCTGTAGTAATTGTTATCTGACGAACTTTTTAGCTATTGGCATCGTCAATCATGACAATCGTGTAAACAATAGTGCGCCCTCGGGCGACGATAATTACAACAGGTGGGTGTTACAAGAAAGGAATCGAGCGTGATATGTGATTAAGTAGAGCTGACATAGAAATGTCGTTGGACAGAGTAAAGTCGACCAAACAACCACATGTGTTATCAGGGTCACTTGAAAAAAGATATCGAGTTATGCATTTAAAAACAGACATACTATTAACTCCTGTACTCCTAACGGTCGACAGTAGGGCGCCCTCCACAACACTCCCAGGAGAGGGAAGTATGCACTTACAATCTGGTGGTGAAGGAATACGACTCGCTTGCTTTATTTCCTTCGTATACTGTCATTTGTAATTGTTTTCGATTTTGTTGTTCCGCGATGAGTGATCGACTCCAGTCACATTTGAAGAAGGAAAGAAAACCTTAAAATTATCACGGTTAGAGTATGAATTCAAAAGATGCACATGATTGTCCTTGATAGGGATGGGGGTATGGGTTGGGGGTTGTTTGGGGGTTTGGTAGTTTTGTTATTCGGTATATTCTGCTGTATTTTCACTCGCTTTTGCTCTTGAAAATACGGCGGCAGAATAAACCGAATTACTCGTGAAAATGACTTATGTATACCTTACCATCCATTGCGAGGTCGTTTGGTTTTGTTATTATGTGTAAACTATATGTACTATTAATGAATTAGAGAGAGAAATTTGTAACATTATTTTGTAGACATTGTGAGCGACTTCAAATGGAGAGAGAGAGACAGACAGACAGAGTCAGTCAGACAGATAGACAGATATACATACATACATACATACATACATACATACATACATACATACATACATACATACATACATACATACAAAGACAGACAGAGAGAGACATAGTCTCTCTCTCTCTCTCTCTCTCTCTCTCTCAGGAGCGGTCGTTTACTGAGTAAGGGGTAGACTATTCGATATTCGGGGGGGGGGCTTTCCCACCTGCTTGCCTGTGAATTATTGTTTTCTCCTTTGCCTATGCTGGCAACTTTTTTTCCTTCTTTGAGACATCCGGATTTTTTTACGCCTCTGTTGAACACTTTCTTTTGTTGCCACAATTTTCTGTTTGGTTTTCGCACAGGGTAATAAAGAGAGTAAAGAGATGCTGTTCTATCACACACAGATTATATTTAGAAAACTACATATTTCAATACATGTTTGATTTTCAATTAAATGGCCTCTGGGGTGAGGGAGTCCAATGGGTTTCCCCCTGGCAGATCTGGAGTTTTTTGTTTCTATTTAGGCAATTTTTAGGTTATTCATAGCCTCTGAGGTAATATTGCCAATCTTCGAGAAACTAAAGTAAATATAACTTTTTAAATAAGTTTTCCATGTTATAAAAGTGGGCCTGTAACATTGGTATAGGGGCATTGATATTGCATGTATAGTAAAGTCACTGATGTGTTAGAGCACTTTAGGAGGTCATACCTAATGTACAATAGAAACTTGAATTTGAGTTGTGGTGTCGATACATGTAGCGCCCGAAATAGAAAGTATATTCATCAAATTCATAATGAAGAGACTAGAACAATTTAGATTTAGTCTCTTAATTTATTTTACAAAGTATCCAATAGTATGAAGATTACCATCACAAAACCTTCATGATCGATTTTGCCCCAAAGTGCAAGATAAGTGAAGCACTGATTGTGAAACAGCCAAACATTTACATGGCATGTTCTGTAACTAGTGTGGTAGCTAGGTAATACATGTATGTGTATAATTTTATGTATAGTTATGTTTGAACCTTTACATGAAGTAATATTTAAACCATTTATGAAAGAAACAGAGACAAGAACAAATATATATATATACCACAGGCTAACGAAACTGACTGGTCCCTGACATGTGTTTGAAAATGTTTGTCATGATCTGACAAATGTCCTGGTTGGAGAGGTACTAGCAGGTTGAACAGTACACTCGAACCTGTGCATCATTTCCCTGCCAAGACATTTTTTTTCTAGCAGTGGTCCACCTTTTTTTTCATCACCCACTCATATCCGGATTGTGTTTCAAGCAACTCCATTTGGCATCTTTTTTCCCGAAATCTTCGAAGCCCCCCCCCCCCTCCAGGATATCAAATGGCCCACCCCTAAATTTGGAAATATAATCTAAAGCCTATATTCAGTGGTGTTTCTCTCTCTCTCTCTCTCTCTCTCTCTCTCTCTCTCTCTCTCTCTCTCTCTCTCTCTCTCTCTCTCTCTCTCTCTCTCTCTCTCTCTCTCTCTCTCTCTCTCTCTCTCACCAAAATCACAAAAATAATGCAAAGTTAGGTAAAAAAAAGAGTCAAAGTAAATGTGACCATCCCCTAATCCCTTCATCTTTTTCATTTAATATACTAATACTTTCAACTTCTTAAATTACTATGGAATTGGTACCCATGTTCTATCAATCCTTGTTCTGACTTCGATCATTGTTGATGATATATTTCATCAAGTCTAAAATTTATAAAACAGTTCCTCTTACGGGCAACAAGTAATGGCTGTATATCTGATTTTCTTCGCGAGAACTTTTGAAACTCAATTATACGAAATTACATCCCGTTCACTCTAAATCTCCAAGAGCCTATGCACAGCAACAATGTTTCGCTCCTAACCAGGCAACACTTCACTTCCGGGTTTGCTTCGCGCGTGCGCATTACCTTTGTCAAGCGTCTGATTATGACATCACAACTCATATTGACATCAACATTCTAATGAGAGTTGATGAAAGATAAGTGATCTTCATCACATTTGCCAATAACCTGCATACTTTTGAACTTTCAAAGTATATATTTTAATATCGCAACCATGATTGTCTTATTTTGGTGGATGGTGAACACAATTCTAGGGAAGACCGGGTAAGTATATTTCAGGGACTCTGGGGGATAGAGGGAGTGCGATCATTTCGACAAGTTCTCTACAGTTTTCATGGTATGAGAATTCGTAAAGTACCAACTCATGTTTAGGTAAAACGGTGTACTACTAATATAATTAAAATTATTGCATTTTTATCACGGTTTGACTGTCGCACTGAAATTGAACACACACGTACACGCATTATGGTATGGTATACAGGGAACTAACTATAATATGTATATGTATATGTAAATTTTACTACATTTTCTATTTTCTGTTACCAGGCTTATAAAACTTTCCTTTTGGCCAAAAAAAAGGAGAGAAGTGTTTCTGGTCAGCGCGCGCATCGGTCATTCATTTTCATGTTTTTCCAGCCCATGCAGTCTGCACATCCTGAGGGGGAAACACAAAAAATACCCCCCCCCCCCATTTCATGTTCAGTGAAGACAACTGCAGAGCCAATCATGAAAAAGCAAATGACATCTGCCCCACATACATACTTGAACAAGCAAATGACATCTGCCCCACATACATACTTGCTCTAAATTACTAAAGTAACTGTCATAAAATATTAGATTTAGTGACGGGTTTGTTGAGAATAAAAAAATAAATATATTCCCGTCCTCTCACCGCTGTAGATAAACTATCCTGACCAGAAACAATTCTTTCGGCGTTTTTTCGGCCTTACGTATAGTTTGTGAATACGTTTCCACCGCCCAATCACCTTAAAAGTCGTGATCCAGAACTTTTCGCAATCCTTGATTCTCCTAGCAGTTCAAATATTGAAGGTTTAAAATCTATGTGTAAAATTCAAATTGCTTGGCAGAGCTGCAGAAAAAGTTGTAATCCTGAATTGATGACTTCATTGATTAGATAATACTAATGTGAGAATCTGGGATTGAAGCCTTGGCCTTTATACGACTATACAGCCTATTTATGACACATGCAAAATAATATCCATTCATAAACCCAGGCAGGAATTTTGGAAAATTTTGTTATCCCATTAACAATATTATGGTCCAATGAACCAATGATATTTCTTTTTTTTATAAGAACGTATCATTGCATGGTGAATACATTTATTTCAACTTAAATGTGTTGGGTAATTATTAAAACATATGATGTAATAAGTAAAATCATAAATACTTCGATACACAGCAAAAGAAAGTAAGCTGTGTGGGAACAAAAATCACAACGGATAAAATTGTCGGTTTTGTCTGTCTTTTGGAGAGGGTGAGTTACTAATATAGGAATACATGAAAGGCAGCGTGCGTCCTCGTCATAATTTTGACAAACAAAACAAAACATACGTCATATTATGATAATACACTACGGTCGGACTATGTCAAGTAGATATATCATATGTAACAATTGTACATGTATCACAGAGTAAATATATCCCATCTTTATAAATACAACTTTGGTGGCGCCATCAACGACGATGTAGAACACAGTATGTACATGGCCACGCCTCTTATATTAGTTTTTGTATTTCAATATCAAATTTCCTTGATTGACAGATCACCTCATCAATGTGACGATCACCCCGATGAGCGTACTATATGTGACATCTTACATGAGGTGAGAGAAAGTGATCACAAGTTTGAAACAGTTAGCTGTAAAACCAAGAAGGAGTTATCTGCAATGGTCCTTGCTCAAGTAGACATGTTGGATGATATCGAGGAAAAAATATCACAGGAACACAATAGAAATAAGGACTTGGAGAGAGAGATCAAGGACTTGAAGTATAAACACTCCAATGAATACGTACCATGGGAGTTGCAGAACTATGGTTACCTGGTTCCCGATGAGGGCGCACCTCCAATTTACTACTGAGATGAGATTGAATGTAGATCCTACACTCTCCAGTCCACGGATTTAGACAGTGTCACGTGATTGATCATGGTGCTTATACGAGCTGAATTATCCTTGAATAATATTATGATGGCTTTATAGTAATACAATATTAATAAAAGACTAGCCGTGTGTGTTGTCGTGAATATAATGATACATAGGGTAGAGGTCAATATCAAACGTATATACATGTACATAGCAAGGACGTCAAGTCATTGGACAATACAGAAAATCGGAAATGAATAAAGTGGAGTAGAATTGGGTACATATTTTGATAAAACAACTTTACTATGTTTTTGTACATGAAAAACAGTGTGGAATAATATATACAAAGTCTTTGTTTGTAACTCAATAAATTACAACAACAAAAAGACAAAATGATGAAAATAGTGGAGAGGCAATAGTGTTGTCCAGAAGTTGTGGCAAAGGAATGTAACAGTTTACAATATTATCGACCAATGAATCGGAGCGGTTTTGTTCATAACAAGGAAAGTAAATTTATATAAATTACGCAAAAGTAACGTATAACTAAAAGTTGCATGAGATTATAACAAATTTAACAAATGTTGGAAAGGTAATTTTATTTAAAAATATCATGAAATATTATCTCTTTCTGAGTTCAGAGTATAAAGGGTAGACAGGACAAAAGTGAAATTCGTCTTCTACACTATTGGATTGGTTTCACAGAGAGTACATATTCTTTCCACGCAATTGACGATCTGTTTCGATTCACAATGAATGAGTCGAAATCCCAAGACGATATAAAACCTCTCTGTATCAATCCTTGTCGACAGTTTTAAGATAAGTCTCCTGACGAAAGACCGATTTAAATTCTTTGTACGAGACAACGTTTGGAAACATGGATAAAGAACTGTACCAGCTTTGGTTGTCTTGACAACGCTCTTTGAATAAATTCACAAAACTCTCAACGTTCCCCACTCCTTGATGAAACCATGCTTCACCCATCCCAAACAGGAAGAGTAACATCTTGATATCATGAGCCGAACAAGACTTCCCTAGTCCGGCTTCATTAAATTGGAATAACTAACATTTATGAACTAGTCTATGTGATGGCATTGACAATAATCTAATCCATTATTTGATAATACGTACAAGGATCGAACAGTAAAACGCATTCTGATATGTTCGTTGTGAACAATTTCGATTCGTACGTTTGTAAGTACTATGTCGGTCGATCTGTCTGTTTGTTTGTCTGTCTATGTCTGTCTCACAATCTCATATGTCTTTCTGTCTTTCTGTCTTTCTGTCTTTGTGTATGTATGTCTGTCTGTCTTTTTGTCTGTATTTCCTGTAAAGACATGTGTTCTAGCAATCAGAAAAATGTATTAGTATGCTCCTAAGATGCTGAATAAAAAGCACAGAAGAAAATAGTTTACCTCTACCCCCTACTGTCAGTATTTCAAAATAATAGCGTATAGTCTTGGTTTTAATGGGGGGGGGAATCATTAATAACCCTCAAAATATTCAATGTCAACATACGTTTTCTTGTTCAGCTCATCCAACTGAATACAAACCCCACCCGTTATATGTATCAGATCATGTTATTTAACAAAGAATGGAACCTTTATGTCATTTTCCGGAAAAAATCGGGAATTTAAAGCCTCCACATATATTAGCATTTATTTTCACATAATTTGCTGAATATTCGAAGTGAACTCAAGGTTTTTTTTGTTAAGAAATATATTCTAACAATCACAAAACCATGTTACTGTATTGATTACATGTGTAGGTGTTGTGTACTAAGCACATTCTTGCCCCTAACCTGTTCACCTTCTACAATCTTTGGATATTTTCCTGAAATCTGACATTTTTAACATGTATATCAAAATTACAAGCTATTTATTAAGAGAAAGAATATTTCCTGTAAAGATATATGCTCTAGCAATCAGAAAAATGTATTAGTATGCTCCTAAGATGCTGAATAAAAAAGCACAGAAGAAGATAATTTACCCCTACCCCTACCTTTGGTATTTCAAAATAACTTAGAGTCTAGTCTTGGTTTTAATGGGGGGAAATCATTAATAACCCTTACTAATTTCAATTTTAACATACATTTTCTTATTCAGCTCATTCAACTGAATAAATAAATTCCCTTTATGTGTATCAGAAAGTTTTAACGTAATTTTGCGGAAAAATTGTCGATTTTTCAAAAATCGGCAACTTGAAGCCTCCAAAATTTTTATTTCTTGGCATGTGTATGGCAAACATTATGTCATTAGAAAGGAAATTTCTTAAGCTTTCCAAATATATATTGGATGATAAAGTCCGTGCTTGCATGTGTTGTATGGAAGACAATGTGTTACCCCTACCCTCAACCTTTTGACGCCATTCCGTGACGCACATGTAATTTGAAATCGAGGCCAAACAGGTAGTGTATCGCAAAATTTTCACTGTTAACATTTTGTTTCTCATTCAGTTAACTCCAATGAACAAAAAATGCCTATGTTGGAGGTTTGGGGGGGGGAGGGGTGCACGGTAACCCCCTCTGTCTCATGGACTATACAGTATCCGGTCATTTCAACCATTTTCCAAGGATGACGTTGGTGGCGCTCTTTACAAAATCTACTGATTTTAATATTGAAATAACAAGAAATGTGACAATTGTTGGCACTATATGTTACATTAAATAAGCTTTATACGTGGAATGGAATACTCATTACATACTTCTATCATTTTTATTCAATTGAATGAGTTTCATGCCAAGAAAATCTCTTCCGGAATCGTACATAGTCAGAAACAAATCGTCCATCCTAACACATTTCATATAATTTTACGAAGTATTAATTGACCGCGTTCAACAGTTAGATGCTATTCCCCAATGTTTTTCTTCGTTCCCCAAGAGGCCTTCTTCACCTGTTTTATGTACATAAAAATATTTCTCGACGAAAATGATCCACCCCGAAAATGATCGGGCAGTAAAAAAGTACTTCTAGCATATCTCGTGTTAATCTGTACGCATACAGAATTTGTAGTGTCGAAAAATGTCAATTTTCATTATCGAACCTCGTAAACTCAAGGTTTATTGGAGTAACGAGAAACTCACGAAATACAATGACGACCCCCAAAGAAAAAACATAAACAAACAAACAAACAACCGGCAAACACACACACACACACACACACACACACACACACACACACACACTTAACGTTTTACTTATTGGACATAACATTTCTTATACACAAGCAGATACTTTCAACTGCATAACAAACAATTATAGCGAGGCCACGTGCACTTTAGATGTAGAAGCAGACGATTAATAATAATACATATTTGTAGACAAGTAAGCAACCATAATGCAGTCATTGAAATCATTGAAGTCCATATGTAAACTTTACAATACTAGCATATTCTTCTACACTGTTAAAGAATAGCAATGCTTGTCATTTTTCAAAGTGGTAAGAAATCCTGCCTGCTGTGTGTCTATTTCTGTGTAAAGCAACATCGGATCCCATGAATTTCTTGGCATTTCACCCTGTATTTGTTAGACTTTTGCTTAATGCTGTTTTGCTTTTTTAAAATATAGAAGAAAAAATTAATTATATATCTCGAGTATAGAAAATTGAAAATTTTTTTAAGAATAAAAAGTTGAAGCAGATGGCATGTGGTACTCCAGCCAAGTAACCGCGCCAAATGCCTAAATTCGGTATCAGACGAGAACAACCGTTTGTAGCACAACTGAACTGCTTTAGGCTTGCCAAAGTGTGTGTGTGTGTGTGTGTGTGTGTGTGTGTGTGTGTGTGTGTGTGTGTGCGCGCGCGCTCTGTACACACAGAGGGGTCAGTGTCTGTGCCTAGAATGCACATGTTAAAACTCTTTTGTTGATGCCATTTAGTCTTACAAGTAAACTGGTCAATAAGCTTATATCTTTCCATTATTTAGTGATAAAAGTACTGTTTCAAAACCCAAAATCTAATAAAATGAGTGACGTCATCTCACGCACCGCACCATATGGAAATCGATTGTGAGCCATTGCACTACACATTACCCACCCTCATCGATGATGGCTCACTTCATTTCTGTCCGCTTACTACGCATATAAACTTGCGCACGTCATGTTGATTAGATAAACTTAATGTCCAATTTGTCTCACCTTTATTTATTAGTTGCTGAACATGATAAAAGTTACACATTAGAAGATAAATCAATACCCAAAAATAATAAAAGTGAACAATAATTGTTTCAAATTTCAATCATGAATGTTTAGTAGATTCTTTCACAGACTTTTCGGTTCAGCTTCTCATCACAAATATCTTATTTCTCTCTCCATATTTTCTTTTCTCGAATTGTCAGTGAATGCCGGAAATGGCAAATACATATGAGAAGAAAGGTGTTCAGAGAATAGGGAGCGCGCGCGCGCGCGGGTGTGTGTGTGTGTGTGTGTGTGTGTGTGTGTGTGTGTGTGTGTGTGTGTGTGTGTGTGTGTGTCATATATACACACGTTATTGGCATGTTGCAACACTGTCAGGAATCGGAATTGCATGAATTCTATGCGGTTGTTTTACTGTTACGTTCTGGGGTTGCATAATGTTAAATTTTGGTGTCTAAGTAGTTATATAACTATCTTTCTAGTGTACCAGGATCTAACCAATCTGATTAAAATCTGATTTTGGGAATGTGGCTGGATGTCTTTATTTACCTCTATTCCCATCGTACTGTGACATTTATTTTGTTCCAGGTGATCACCGCCTTCTAACATCTGATCGTGTGTAATATAGACAATCCATTTAAATCTCAAGAATCTTGTAAGGTTTCTACAACCAATCATTACGCCTCTTTCAAAATCATTCAGAGAGTCTCCGTACATGTACGTGTTGACCTTCATATGTGTTGAGTAAGCTTAAAGGGAGTTCGATTGCCAATTTTTCCAGTGTGCACAGCTGCCAATGTGAAGCTCACCCGGTTTAGCTACTCAAAAGCACACATCACAACACGATGGAAATAGGGGTAAATAATGACATCTAGCCGCTTTCACAACATCACATTTTAATCAGATTGGGATCTAACGAACTTGTCTCAGTTAGGAATTCGCCCCACCGGTATCGTCACTCATACCACAGACAAGTCAAGACCTTCTTACTTGTCTGTGGCTCAAACGTACGCTTTTACACCCAGGCAGAGACACCGCACACCAACTGTTGGGTTGTAAATCAAAATCTAAAGTGTCTTTATTTCTCCAGGTCCCTAACAGAGAAGTTCTAGTTGTCACCTTGACATTATACTGATGTCATCATTCTAAATATAATTTGCCATAAATAAATTATCTCTCACCTAGATTCATTGTTTTAGAAGACACGGTAAACTTTCCACAGAATATTTTAAGATTGAGATTCAAGATCATGCCATATGTAAATTTTCCAAGTGTAAGACAAGCACTATTGGAAAATTGGATAATAATCTGAATTAGATAATCAACAAGTTATCTTGTTTACAAGTACTCATCTATGCTGTTTAATCAAAACACTTGACATTTCTTAACTACTAGAGATAAGTATAATTAATCTAGGATTAGTAGATAAATCAACATATAAGTAAAACACGCTGTTGTTAGCTCCTGTTTGTAAGTAAGTAGCACAAAGGTAAACTACATGTTAATTGGTGGGGGGGTGCCAAAATTCCAAATATCATATTTGTGGATCGTAACATTAACATGAGCTAGCGCCCCAGTAACGAAGTAAAACTACCTCCAAAATTACCTCCACTCCTTTGCATCACTTTATCTGAAATAGACAATTATATATGAAACCATTACAGATGAGGAGTACTTGAAAATATATCTTTGGGGAGGGGTTACTTTTAAAAAGTGGTGTAAGATAAAGGGGCATATGATATAAAGGCATTCAGAGTGGGGACAGAAATCTATCAATTTTGAATCAAGATTGAAAAATTTGTTTACATAGTGTGGCTGGTTGGCTATAATATAACATGTCAACACACAATAATGTGGGAAGGCATGGGGAATACTTCCACTTATTTTAGAAATCAAGAATGGAGTATATTTTAGAACATGGTGTGTGTGTGTGTGTGTGTGTGTGTGTGTGTGTGCACGCGTGCGTGAGTGCGAGTGGGGATGTATTAATAAAAGGGTGTCATGACACAACGTCTCCTTCATTTCATGTTTGTGAATGCAGTCTAAGAAACCATACTTGGTGGTGACATATAAGATTTCTCATGGATTTAAAGAGATTATAGTTAGTCATGAAAGGGGTTATATTTATTAATTATATATTTTTGGTGGAAGGGAGGGGCAGAAGTAAAATTGAATCGTCAACTTCTTTCGTGTTTGCTTTACTTCATTTCATCTTCTAGTTGGCTTGTTTTGTTCAATTTCGTTGTATTCCATTCCATTACGTTTCGTTTCGTTTCTATCCGCTAAATAACATAAGCCATGCCTCCGACAATGTACAGTATCAAAATAACGATATTTAGAGGCAAGAACTAAGTTTATATCCACAAGGATTTGATAATAAACACTGATCTCCTGTATTATTTTGATTCCCAGGATACTGTTCAGCGTGTTTACAATTTGAGAAAAAATATAATCCCCTCGCACAACGCATGATAAACCTACGTTATTTTTTCCGATCCGCAAAATCGCGATCTATAATGAAACTACTCTTACCCTTGTCAGCTGGTTTGGAGGCGGGACAGTCTGCACCATAACAGTCACGTTTCCAAAGTGGTAGCGGCATTAATCCAATTTCTATGGATTTTGAAGAAAACACAAACACAACATTAGCTACATTCTCGCACGCCAGAGCACATACAGTGAATTTCACAATAGCGTGCAGCTTTTCGCTTTGATACAAACACGCAGAAACCAATGAGAAACTGGGTATACTGTAGTTTAAGGGACAAATTCACAATGTAGCACGAGCTCAATAAAAGAAATTCATTCGTTTGAGGCAAAACCCCTCCTCCTCCACCTAAACGAACGTTCACAAGTATGACGTCACAAGTTTATATATGCAGTGAACCACCACTGCAATCTATGCAATTGGGTAAATGCATGATGGTAAAGATGAAGTTCTAACCTTATGAACCTGTGTACTGTCGGTAAACACATCAAATTTCTACCGTAAACCCAGCACTGTATGTCACATTAGAAGTAATTTTTTATCACCTTATCAACACCTCAGTAGTAAATACAGAAACTGTTATCATTGAAGGAGTGAAAGTTTTCGAAACTTGGTTAGAATTGCGAAAATGAAGTTCAGCGCTCGCATTGAAGCCAGACCCCCCTCCCAAAACGAAGGAACTTCGCTTGTTGAGCTCGTGATATGATACGATCGTCCGTAAGATAGTACAGTTTCTTGCTACATTTTGTCTGAGTCAAAAGAACATTTTACGCACCCTTCATGTGTTTGATACTAAGAAATACATTGGTGCCCCAAATGTCGACATGGAGTTGCAGTACATTTAAACTATTTATTTCATTTAGACTAAATGTGGCACAAAATAATAGTCTTGTTACTGAGGTATGGCAAATGTAGTTCTTGTTTTTTCTGTGTGGTTGTATCAAACAAAAAACTGAATGGTGTTGTGAAATTCACTGTATTTCTGCTGAAGCAGCGAAATACCTCTTGTAAGTAATTGTAAAATTACACCAACAGCCATATAAAACCCAGCTTGTGACCGTTTAATAGATACAATTGTTTAACTTTTAATTCGGTTGATTACTCATTTGACATTATCAACTTGATCGTTTCATATTGTTGTCAACTGTAAACGTTGCAGTTGTAAATGTTATAAATGTAAACACGAACGCCTAAAAAGATATTCAATAGAAAACCATAGATAGTTGTCCATGAGTTTATATAAAATTATATTTCCAATTACCCATGCATACTTATTTATTTGTTAATTTCTTTATTTATAACACGGCCGGCTCCCTATGCTTTTATTAGTGCAGGCATAAGACTAGTCTAGCTGCTGGATCTTCGGGCTTTCTTCCGATACGACAAGCGACTGAAGTTCGCTTTATCGAGGGCAGAAGAAATCCCGAAGGTCTAGCAGCAAGACTAGCTTGAGACAGGCGTCATGTTAACGCTTTTAACTTGGAGTCTCAGAGCTTACCTCTGCCAGACGGAGACAAATCTCTGCCCTGCGGAGGCATAGATTCCTTTTCCTCGGCAATCGAACGTCCAGCATTGCAAAGAACAAGGATTACAATAAGAACAGTCTCCACCTTATAACATTTCATCTTTACGGTCGGTCAAGCTATAGCTATCGACAGGTACATGTATGTCTTCTCTGAAATCAAATAAATCAAATTTTGTTACTTAACCGTCATTATGTGTGACAAATTTGTTTCGCTTATGATTGTTGTTGTTGTTGATGATGATGATGATGATGATGATGATGATGACGATGATGATGATGATGATGATGATGATGATGATGACGATGATGATGATGATGATGATGATGATGATGACGATGATGATGATGACCATAATGTTGTTGTTGTTGTTGTTGTTGTTGTTCAGATTTTCCTTTACTAATTTAAAGGGATTTAGGCTGAGTTTGTGTGGTGCTGGAGATGGGGTAATTTTTGCTGCATAAAAAGCTACCAGTATTACACATATGTGTCGTACGTATGAACAACAGGCAGGTCCCGCTAGTAGAAGATTGATTGGGCATTCTGATAGCTGAAGGCACAAATGTGTTTCGAAATCTGTTTGTGCGACATCGAATTGAGTGGTATCTGATGCCGGTCCTAGTCTTAATACAATTGTATGCAATGGATGAGTATTGTCATATCATATAAGTACAGCTTTGTTTCTCATGGATTTCATATACAGATCGTCAACTCCAGTCAATAGTGTACTTCTTATTAATGGATTTCATATACAGATCATCAACTCCAGACAATAGTGTACTTCTTGTTATTTTTCTTGGTACTCTTTAATTACTCGATTTATTTGATTTTGATTCGACTAGGTGATGCTACCACCCCAGCAAGAAATACAACAGCCACTAATAGACTCGACAGTGGCCAGTGGGTCTGTAAAACATATATAACATTTTCTCTGATACACCAAACCTAATATGTAACTTACTCAAGAACTACATTCTTTGCTGACATTTGCGAATTAACATGTTAATGTGGCCACCCCAGGTGACAGTATTTGTTAACAACATACCAAGATATTTGTAACTATCTACTCTTTCAACTTCCTCTCCATTTATCTCTCGCATAGGCGAATGTGAAGTATTCTTTCGAAAATCTAAAATCATTTCTTTTGTTCTCTTGACACTTAATATCAAATTGTTACTGTCACTAATCTATCAACTTCTTGTCTGTAAGTTGTGTCCTGATGCGCAGTGACAAGGCAGTACCGTAGCCTGCGGGGGGGGGGGGCAAGGGGGGCAGCTGCCCCTCTGAGATTTTTGGGGAAAAAGCAAGAAAAAAGGCTACTTTTTGAATACATAGCGATGTTATTAAAATCGTTATTTACGTGACGATTCCTAACATGCGCGATTTAAATTGATGGTTATTGACTGTACACTGACTCCTCGCTATTATGTATCTTATATCGCTATTGTACTCTGGCTTAACTTTGAATTAAAATGTGTCCAGGTGAAAATTGTAACTTTTTGCAGCAAATTAAAAATTCTTTGTGCGGGAAAGTAGTCTTGGTGCAATCATGTATTTAATATTTAGAAAAGTGGCTAATTTACATAAATTTGCATACAATTTACATAATATATATTTTAGCATACGCAATTAAATATCATATGTAAGGCTAGAAAAAATAAACAAGCTGGTCAACGGGCAACCTAACCCATCATATTGGGTAAGTAGGTAGAATTTAATTTTTTCACAATGCTTGACAACGATAAAACAAACCATATAATGATAGCAAAATATTTCAGGTCGAGTTTAGATAGAACTTATTCAGTCATCTTGATACTATCTCTTGCAATTTGTCTGCATAGCTACAGTTAGGAAATGTACACAATTTACGGTTAAACAAATGTTGTATCTCCTCTCACCCTCTCTTCTCAAAAAATGTTAAGCACCGCCAAATGAAACTCAAGCATTATTTTAGCCACCCCTTATGTCACCTACACAAAAGTGGAAATATAAAATTATGTGGTACAATATGATACATTAAAATAACAGTGATAGCCAACAACAATAATACTCTGAATGAGATTAGTTTCCACAGTATGTGGATTTCACACGCATACGGAGATGTCTCTAATTAGGCTCTAACCTATACAGGGAGGTACTTAGCCAGACACCATCCATCCTGTTTTGGGGAGAAAGACAATTATCACCTTGATTGCTACTGATTGGAGTATATAGTGCTCAATCGGGGGTTCAATTGTTTTTATTTTTCGCTTTCGCTACGTAGCGGATGGTAGCGAAGGTAGCAAAGTGAAATGATTGTCAAATTACATTGCCTGGGATATTAATGCGCCATAGATGTCGTAGGAACTACTTTTGCACACATGGGGTATTCTTTAATAGAATTTGTTTCGTGTACTTCAATAATTGTTATTCATATGGCACCTTGAACAGATAGTAAGTGATTTTTTCATTATTAATGAAGTGACCTGTTAAAAGCAATATTTTCTCTCAAAATCTAGTCAACTAGCATGGTGGATGTAGCGTAAGGTAAAGGTAGCGATTTTTTTTTCCAGCAAAAATATTGAAATGTGGTAGCGAAGGTAGCGGTAGGTAGCGAATTTTTTTTCCAGCAAAAATATTGAAATGTGGTAGCGAGGGTAGCGGTAGGTAGCGAATTTTTTTTTCCAGCAAAAATATTGAAATGTGGTAGCGAGGGTAGCGGTAGGTAGCGAATTTTTTTTTTCCAGCGAAAATATTGAAATGTGGTAGCGAAGGTACCGGTAGGTAGCGGATTTTTTTTTCCAGCAAAAGCGCTGAGATTTGGTAGCGAAGGTAGCGGAGGGTAGCGGATTTTTTTTCCAGCAAAAATATTGAAATGTGGTAGCGAAGGTAGCGGTAGGTAGAGGGTAGCGAATTTTTTTTTCAGCAAAAGCGCTGAGATTTGGTAGCGCAGGTAGCGGAGGGTAGCGGATTTTTTTTCCAGCAAAAATATTGAAATGTGGTAGCGAAGGTAGCGGTAGGTAGCGGAGGGTAGCGGATTTTTTTTCCAGCAAAAATATAGAAATGTGGTAGCGAAGGTAGCAGTAGGTAGCGGAGGGTAGCGGATTTTTTTTCCACCAAAAGCGCTGAGATTTGGTAGCGAAGGTAGCGGATTTTGTTTCCAGCAAAATTATTGAAATGTGGTAGCGAAGGTAGCGGTAGGTAGCGGAGGGTAGCGAATTTTTTTTTTTCAGCAAAAGCGCTGAGATTTGGTAGCGAAGGTAGCGGATGGTAGCGGATTTTTTTCCAGCAAAAGGATTGAAATGTGGTAGCGAAGGTAGCGGTAGGTAGCGGATTTTTTTTCCAGCAAAAATATTGAAATGTGGTAGCGAAGGTAGCGGTAGGTAGCGGAGGGTAGCGGATTTTTTTTCCAGCAAAAATATAGAAATGTGGTAGCGAAGGTAGCGGTAGGTAGCGGAGGGTAGCGGATTTTTTTTCCAGCAAAAGCGTTGAGATTTGGTAGCGCAGGTAGCGGAGGGTAGCGGATTTTTTTTCCAGCAAAAGTATTGAAATAAGGTAGCGGAGGGTAGCGGATTTTTTTTCCAGCAAAAGCGCTGAGATTTGGTAGCGACGGTAGCGGTAGGTAGCGGAGGGTAGCGATTTTTTTTCCAGCAAAAGCACTGAAATGTGGTAGCGAAGGTAGCGGTAGGTAGCGGAGGGTAGGGAATTTTTTTTTTCAGCAAAAAGCGCTGAGATTTGGTAGCGAAAGTAGCGGTAGGCAGCGGAGGGTAGCGGATTTTTTTCCAGCAAAAGGATTGAAATGTGGTAGCGAAGGTAGCGGTAGGTAGCGGAGGGTAGCGGATTTTTTTCCAGCAAAAGGATTGAAATGTGGTAGCGAAGGTAGCGGTAGGTAGCGGAGGGTAGCGGATTTTTTTTCCAGCAAAAGGATTGAAATGTGGTAGCGAAGGTAGCGGTAGGTAGCGGAGGGTAGCGGATTTTTTTTCCAGCAAAAGCGCTGAGATTTGGTAGCGAAGGTAGCGGTAGGTAGCGGATTTTTTTTTTCAGCAAAAGCGCTGAGATTTGGTAGCGAAGGTAGCGGATGGTAGCGGATTTTTTTCCATCAAAAGGATTGGAATGTGGTAGCGAAGGTAGCGGAGGGTAGCGGATTTTTTTTCCAGCAAAAGCGCTGAGATTTGGTAGCGAAGGTAGCGGTAGGTAGCGGAGGGTAGCGGATTTTTTTTTCCAGCAAAAGCGCTGAGATTTGGTAGCGACGGTAGCGGTAGGTAGCGGAGGGTAGCGATTTTTTTTCCAGCAAAAGCACTGAAATGTGGTAGCGAAGGTAGCGGTAGGTAGCGGAGGGTAGCGGATTTTTTTTCCAGCAAAAGCGCTGAGATTTGGTAGCGAAGGTAGCGGTAGGTAGCGGATTTTTTTTTTCAGCAAAAGCGCTGAGATTTGGTAGCGAAGGTAGCGGATGGTAGCGGATTTTTTTCCATCAAAAGGATTGGAATGTGGTAGCGAAGGTAGCGGTAGGTAGCGGAGGGTAGCGGATTTTTTTTCCAGCAAAAGGATTGAAATGTGGTAGCGAAGGTAGCGGTAGGTAGCGGAGGGTAGCGGATTTTTTTTCCAGCAAAAGCGTTGAGATTTGGTAGCGCAGGTAGCGGAGGGTAGCGGATTTTTTTTTCCAGCAAAAGTATTGAAATGTGGTAGCGGAGGGTAGCGGATTTTTTTTCCAGCAAAAGCGCTGAGATTTGGTAGCGACGGTAGCGGTAGGTAGCGGAGGGTAGCGATTTTTTTTCCAGCAAAAGCACTGAAATGTGGTAGCGAAGGTAGCGATAGGTAGCGGAGGGTAGCGAATTTTTTTTTCAGCAAAAGCGCTGAGATTTGGTAGCGAAGGTAGCGGTAGGTAGCGGAGGGTAGCGGATTTTTTTTTTCAGCAAAAGCGCTGAGATTTGGTAGCGAAGGTAGCGGTAGGTAGCGGAGGGTAGCGGATTTTTTTCCAGCAAAAGGATTGAAATGTGGTAGCGAAGATAGCGGTAGGTAGCGGAGGGTAGCGGATTTTTTTTCCAGCAAAAGGATTGAAATGTGGTAGCGAAGGTAGCGGTAGGTAGCGGAGGGTAGCGGATTTTTTTTTCCAGCAAAAGCGCTGAGATTTGGTAGCGAAGGTAGCGGTAGGTAGCGGAGGGTAGCGGATTTTTTTTTTCAGCAAAAGCGCTGAGATTTGGTAGCGGATGGTAGCGGATTTTTTTCCAGCAAAAGGATTGAAATGTGGTAGCGGTAGGTAGCGGATTTTTTTTCCAGCAAAAGTATTGAAATGTGGTAGCGAAGGTAGCGGTAGGTAGCGGAGGGTATCGGATTTTTTTCCAGCAAAAGTATTGAAATGTGGTAGCGAAGGTAGCGGTAGGTAGCGGAGGGTAGCGGATTTTTTTTCCAGCAAAAGCGTTGAGATTTGGTAGCGGAGGTAGCGGAGGGTAGCGGATTTTTTTCCAGCAAAAGGATTGAAATGTGGTAGCGAAGGTAGCGGTAGGTAGCGGATTTTTTTTCCAGAAAAGGATTGAAATGTGGTAGCGAAGGTAGCGGTAGGTAGCGGAGGGTAGCGGATTTTTTTTTTCAGCAAAAGCGCTGAGATTTGGTAGCGGATGGTAGCGGATTTTTTTCCAGCAAAAGGATTGAAATGTGGTAGCGGTAGGTAGCGGATTTTTTTTCCAGCAAAAGTATTGAAATGTGGTAGCGAAGGTAGCGGTAGGTAGCGGAGGGTATCGGATTTTTTTCCAGCAAAAGTATTGAAATGTGGTAGCGAAGGTAGCGGTAGGTAGCGGAGGGTAGCGGATTTTTTTTCCAGCAAAAGCGTTGAGATTTGGTAGCGGAGGTAGCGGAGGGTAGCGGATTTTTTTCCAGCAAAAGGATTGAAATGTGGTAGCGAAGGTAGCGGTAGGTAGCGGATTTTTTTTCCAGCAAAAGGATTGAAATGTGGTAGCGAAGGTAGCGGTAGGTAGCGGAGGGTAGCGGATTTTTTTTTTCAGCAAAAGCGCTGAGATTTGGTAGCGGATGGTAGCGGATTTTTTTCCAGCAAAAGGATTGAAATGTGGTAGCGGTAGGTAGCGGATTTTTTTTCCAGCAAAAGTATTGAAATGTGGTAGCGGAGGGTATCGGATTTTTTTCCAGCAAAAGTATTGAAATGTGGTAGCGAAGGTAGCGGTAGGTAGCGGAGGGTAGCGGATTTTTTTTCCAGCAAAAGCGTTGAGATTTGGTAGCGGAGGTAGCGGAGGGTAGCGGATTTTTTTCCAGCAAAAGGATTGAAATGTGGTAGCGAAGGTAGCGGTAGGTAGCGGATTTTTTTTCCAGAAAAGGATTGAAATGTGGTAGCGAAGGTAGCGGTAGGTAGCGGAGGGTAGCGGATTTTTTTTTTCAGCAAAAGCGCTGAGATTTGGTAGCGGATGGTAGCGGATTTTTTTCCAGCAAAAGGATTGAAATGTGGTAGCGGTAGGTAGCGGATTTTTTTTCCAGCAAAAGTATTGAAATGTGGTAGCGAAGGTAGCGGTAGGTAGCGGAGGGTATCGGATTTTTTTCCAGCAAAAGTATTGAAATGTGGTAGCGAAGGTAGCGGTAGGTAGCGGAGGGTAGCGGATTTTTTTTCCAGCAAAAGCGTTGAGATTTGGTAGCGGAGGTAGCGGAGGGTAGCGGATTTTTTTCCAGCAAAAGGATTGAAATGTGGTAGCGAAGGTAGCGGTAGGTAGCGGATTTTTTTTCCAGCAAAAGGATTGAAATGTGGTAGCGAAGGTAGCGGTAGGTAGCGGAGGGTAGCGGATTTTTTTTTTCAGCAAAAGCGCTGAGATTTGGTAGCGGATGGTAGCGGATTTTTTTCCAGCAAAAGGATTGAAATGTGGTAGCGGTAGGTAGCGGATTTTTTTTCCAGCAAAAGTATTGAAATGTGGTAGCGGAGGGTATCGGATTTTTTTCCAGCAAAAGTATTGAAATGTGGTAGCGAAGGTAGCGGTAGGTAGCGGAGGGTAGCGGATTTTTTTTCCAGCAAAAGCGTTGAGATTAGGTAGCGGAGGGTAGCGGATTTTTTTCCAGCAAAAGGATTGAAATGTGGTAGCGAAGGTAGCGGTAGGTAGCGGATTTTTTTTCCAGCAAAAGGATTGAAATGTGGTAGCGAAGGTAGCGGTAGGTAGCGGAGGGTAGCGGATTTTTTTTCCAGCAAAAGCGCTGAGATTTGGTAGCGAAGGTAGCGATTTTTTTTCAGCAAAAGCACTGAAATGTGGTAGCGTAGGTAGCGGAAGGTAATAATAATAATATAATAATAATATTCTTTATTGCCAATCGATAGAATCGAGAGGAATGTGCCTTGGCGTTGCTCAAAAAAACACTCAAATACAGAAAAAGACACCACAAAAGCACCATAAAATCACAAACGACTGATAAAAATGCAGTATTATGACACAAAAATACAATCTTAAAACGCTACATTCAAATGCGACAGTTTTGAACTGCTTTTGGAAAGAAACTGTGTAAAAAAAAAAACGTTTCCCTGAGGGAAGGAGTTCGTAAAAGTGATGCGCCGGGTGTGTTGTATCCTTTTTAATCGTGTCGGATCTCCGTACAAGGCGACCAGCATAAACAGAATCAACCGATGGAACCTCGCACCCGATTATTCTTGAAGCGGTCTTAGCTATTCTTTCAAGACTAATTCTATCCTTCTGTGTCGCATTACCGTACCAGACAGTAATAGAAAATGTAATAATACTCTCAATGATTGCTCTGTAAAAACGAATGAGAATATGTTGACTTAACCCAAATTTCTTAAGTTGCCTCAGGAAAAACAAACGTTGTTGTGCCTTTACCAAAATTGCGTGTATGTGGGTATCCCATCTCAATGTATTTGTATTGTTGAATCTAAGAAGGTAAACGATTCCACCTGGTCAACATGTTGATCATTGATTTTAAGTGGGGCAATTAAACCTGGTTTTCTGCGAAAGTCGATGAGCATTTCCTTTGTTTTCTTAATATTCAGCTCAAGGTTATTATTTGAGCACCAGTCAACTAGCCAGGCCACCTCGGAACGGTAGATGACTTCGTTGCCATTTTTAATCAGCCCAATAACTGTAGTGTCATCTGCAAATTTTACGAGTTTTACAGACTCAGTATGGGAGACACAATCGTTGGTAAACAAGGAATATAACAACGGTGATAGGACACAACCTTGAGGTGCGCCAGTACTAAGAGTGATGGAATATGATGTTTTATCCCCAAGCCTAATGGTCTGTGGCCTATTCAACAAAAAGTCCAAAAGCCAAAAACACAGGGACGTATTAAAATCGAATGATTTGAGCTTCTCAAACAATTGCTTTGGAACGATCGTATTAAATGCTGAACTATAATCTATGAAAAGAATACGTGCATATGTACCAGGTGATTCTAGATGTTGTAGAACAAAGTGGAAACCAAGAGCAACAGCGTCATCAACTGACCTGTTCGCTCGATATGCAAACTGGAATGGGTCAAGAAATGGCTCGGTAGCAGATTTAAGGTATCTTAGACCTTCATGATTACGGAAGTTAGAGCTACAGGTCATGATAATCGTTCAAACATGATCGATATTTTCCTTCTCTTTGGAACTGGAACTATTATGGAGGACTTGAAACATGCGTTTCAAGGTAGCGGAGGGTAGCGGAATATTGTTTTACCCGGCGACCGAAAGTACACCAACACAGAATCAAAAAGCCTCCACCAACATATGTGGTAAAGCCGGATATTAAAACTAGTCCTACAAAAATACATTTGAATTCAATGGAGAATTCTAGAAGTATATATCTATGGTTGTAGTATGGGTTCAGTGGCATCATGGTACAGCTGACATTACATTCGATGAATTTGAGCAAAGAATACTCGAACCACACAATAAGAATATTATATTCTTGGACCTTTTCAGAGATGATATTGTTATGCTATTGGACGAAACAAAAGATAACTTTAAAGTGTGGGTCAAAATTAATAACGATTTACACTGAACTTTTAAGTTTTCGTTTTAAAGTTCGTAAGGGGTGGACCATTTGATATCCTGAGGAGGACTTGGAAGATTTCGGGGGGAAAAACAGATGCCAAATGGAGTTTCTTGAAAAAAATCCGGACCTGAGTGGGTGATGGAAAAAAATGTCTTGGCAGGGAAATGATGCACAAGTTCGAGTGTACAGTTCAACCTGCTAGTACCTCTCCAAATAGGACACTTGTCAGATCATGACTAACATTTTCAAACACATGTCAGGGACCAGTCAGTTTCGTTGGCCTGTGGTACATATATATATTTGTTCTTGTCACTATTTCTTTCATAATTTTTTTAAATATTACTTCATGTAAGGTTCAAACATAACTATACATAAAATTATACATATACATGTATTACGTAGCTACCACACTAGTTTAAGTTCACAAATGATGTTTAAGTTCACAAATCAAGTTTCCGATTTGCATTTTCAGTGTGTCATCATACCACGGCATATATAAAAACTGTCAACGATGTTTATTTAATTGAAAATCAAACATGTATTGAAATATGTAGTTTACTAAATATAATCTGTGTGTGATAGAACAGCATCTTTTTACTCTCCTTATCACCCTGTGCGAAAACCAAACAGAAAATTGTGGCAACAAAAGTTGGTGTTCAACATAGGTGTAAAAAATCCGGATATCTCAAAGAAGGAAAGAAAAAAAAATTGCCAGCATAGGCGAAGGAGAAAAAGATAATTCACAGGCAAGCAGGTGGGAAAAAATATAATAACTCTCCACCAATCCCCCCCCCCCCGGATATCAAATGGTCTACCCCTAACAGGAAACAACGTACTTGGATCGACAAGTTTACAAAGATCGGAGATACAACAAAGGAAGGATACTTGACACAAACCAATACAAAATTAACTGACATATTTCAGGTCTTCCATAAAGAGTATCGATCGTCACCCGATAGATACGTTTAAAGAGTTCTCTAAAGGTGAAAGCCTTAGATGGCGACGTCCGTAACTGTATCAACACAGGGGATTTTGTCAACAAATTAAAAGATTTCGCAAACAATCTACAACGATGTGGATATGAACTGTCTCAGAACAAAATCACGCAAGTTATGTACGAAGTCAATCACAAAGCCAGAAATAATTATCTTCAAAAAAATCCTGCAATGAAAAGCATGTGTGAAAACAAAAGATTTGTTCATAACAACATACAACCCATTCATCAACACAAAAGACCTAAAATTGGCAACCAAAATATGTGAAATCATGTAAAAGAATCGAATAGTTGTTCCCTGAAAAATCACCAATAGCCTAAAAACGAAACACAAATCTTTGTGACACACTAGTTACAAAAACACGAACAACATGAATAGTCAGAATCAACACAAGACATCGGGTTTAAACATTGAAATTTCGGTATTGTTACTACACGCACACATGTCAGAAACATAAACAACATCGAAAACTTATTATTATTATTATAATTATTAATATTATTATTATCATGAATTAACATTATGGTAAATATTGTTAAATGATTTAGGAAGGAACCACACCATGGTTTCGAAACCTATTGTATATGGATCACATGCAAATAATGCCAAACTTTAGATTCACCAGCGTCTCGCAATATAAACATTTAGCTAATATTTACCAACCGAAAGTATTATTTTAACTAATAGCGTACACCATAGAAGTGACGCACATACAGAAAATACTTAAAGTCTGGAGCTACCCCCCCCCCCCCCATACCTACCTGCTTTCTCCAACGCCTTTAGAAACATCATAGTTCCATAGCTACAGCTCGATACAAGAAATATTAGCCAACCAACAACATACAGTACATGCAAGTGTACAATAAAACAACAACAACAACAACAACAACAACAACAACAACAACAACAACACACACATACATACATACATACATACATACATACATACATACATACATACATACAACGTATGCAACACGACCTAGAATACATTATTCCACAAAGTATACACCACGGACACTCGATGAGCTTCATTTTACCCTTGCTTTTGATGAGTAATAGAAAAGCTGGTGATTATTTAATTATGCGTCAAGTTTATAAAAAAATGTTTGATACCTGTGAATTAAATGGAACTGTCGTACATATTCCACTTTGGTAAAAACCCTATGAAAAAAAAATATATATGTGTGTGTGTGTGTGTGTGTGTGTTGTAAACCGTTTGTGGGACTTGTCAATAGGGGCACTTTTCAGCCCAGGTACATATATGTAATTAATATTATACATATTATTAATGATGTATTAATAGTTAATTTAACACTACACTTTTTAGCCGTCACCTACAAGTAATGAAGGGTATATATAATGAACCCATAACAGAAAAACGTTATGTGACACCTATTAATCCACATATATCCCTTTCCCTTATTCGTCTGTGGTTGCCATGCTAGCCCACATAATTGACCTTTAACAAAGGTTCATCTACAGCCAAACATCAAAGCAATTGGCATATTTTTTTTTATTAAGTTGATAGCACAGAGACAGACACTTTACCATCCCTATAACACATACTTTACAAATTGGAAACATTTGTACACAATAATGCATTTGTGCAATGCAGGGTCTCACTTCACTGTACATTGTATGTGTATTCATGGATATTGTCAAGGGGTGAGGAAAGGGTGCAGTTTTGAAAATAATTAGAACATCAGACAATGGTGTTATTTTTTGAGCTTGACAGCAATTTTTATTAGAAAATTTAAAATCAATACAAAATTACAGATGTGTAAACAATGGAGTTTTATATATCTCAAGATGAGTACAAGAAATAAGATCTACAGTCATAAATAAGCCTGCTACTTTTCAATATTAATGGAAAATGTCTTCCTCAAATCATTTGGAAGAAATGGTTAACTTTTCACAACTGATATGTTTCTCAGGAATCATATATATGAAACACTACTATAACAGCCTGTTAAGTCCAATTGTTCCTCTCTCAGAAGTGAGTGACATATCACAGGTAAAATATATTTTTCCCAGAAGGAAACAAAGTACATGACACCAAATATAAAAACAGTAAACCTAATGTAAACATGTCATGGCTTACACCTAGGTACATTAAACCACAGAAAAGTTTAGTAATAATATAAAAAAGGTAAACAGAAAAGAAATGCTGGCATAATCTTGAATAGACAAGTAGCCTTTTCCAGCCTTAAATACAAACGCTACGAAAGCTAAAAGTGGTTGGATATAACATTATCAATAAATATGCCAAGACTTTAATGTGGGAGTACATTACAATTACATATTGTGGTAGCAATTTGTGTCACATGAAACTCAAATTTTAATAGCATGTAAAACATAACATGATAGCTAAGAGAAATAAAAATAGCTCCAATGGCACTGAGGTACAACTGTACTGTTTTCAAAACATTTCACATGGTGAGCCATGCTAGGTATACATGTTAATTTGCTAAACGACCAAGAAGTTGCCTATCTACCCTATTGTAATCTTTGCAAATCATTTGACTGTTATTATGGGTGTGGTCAGGTTGGTAGAAGTATTTGCATAGATTTTTAAAATGTTTACTCATTTGTCTACAAAGTGATGTTATTTCACTAAAACATAATGCCATTTGGCTGTTGCCATGGTTGATTGGGCCAATTTTAATAGTCAAAAGGTTTGAACATCTGCAAAATAAGTCTAGTAGCATCTCACCAAGTTCCAGTCCAAGAACTTCCAAGTTTGTAATAGAAGTTTTTTTTACCAAAAAGACAGATTTTAGCCCCAGTTTCTATATTTGTATATTGGTGAAATCATAATGTCACGAACAAGTCTTAATTTACACCCTCTTGAGAACATTCCCACCAAATTTCAGACCAGACTGCCGAGTAGTTTCTGAGTTTTAGTTTTCTTCTTACCAAAAATCACGTTTGACCAAAACCACACACCTGTGACGCGAACATTTTCATTTGAACAATTTCCCAACTAGACATCACAAGTATATGTCCCTTCAAAACAGTAGGGGCTGGCAGTTTTTGAGTCGTACATACACACACACACAGACACTACTGGCCTATAGCACTACTGAACCTAGTTCAATTGTGCTAAAAAAAATCTGCCAACAAGACCAAAAAAGTATTGTTCCCACCCCACCCCTCACCTAAATCACACATAATGCACAAGTTAACCACTAATGAGCTCCTCAATTGGGGTAGGGGGGGGGCCTGTTCAAGCATGTCTGAGTTATGGCTTTGGACACGGAAAAATCACAAACAAAATGGCTGCTAGGCGGCCATATTGGATAATATCAAGAAACAAATTGACGTGCATATGTATGCCATAGTATGTTGCCCCTGTACTAAGTTTGAATAAAAATTGGTCCAGGCATCTCCAAGAAACAGCTCCGGCTAAAATAATTTGTACTACATTGTTCATTAGTGCATCTGATAAGCAGACTTTACAATTAACATACCCCCCGCCTGGCAATCGCCATGACAAT
The DNA here is from genome assembly GCF_964340395.1 of Glandiceps talaboti. Classification (NCBI taxonomy): domain Eukaryota; kingdom Metazoa; phylum Hemichordata; class Enteropneusta; family Spengelidae; genus Glandiceps; species Glandiceps talaboti. The sequence goes on along the minus strand of NC_135558.1, from coordinate 20,184,281 downwards.
CTTGGCTGTACATGCCATGTGCAATGGTAGATATTATCTTTTCCATATGCTTTTCCCTGTCACTTGACTGGATGAAAAGATACTGTTCTTCTGCTTTCGCTGTTATGATTTCATATGCCAATTCCCCATTGAAAAACATATCTGACACAGCTTTTTTCTGTAACTGTATTTGTGAACCTGTAATTATACAAACATAACGTTTTAACATACAAGAAGTTTTGTGATTTTAGAATTGATGGGCTACAAGAAAATGGATGCATACAGTAACAATAATTGTTGACGTCAACATAGTAAGGAGACTTTTGTCAAAGCTCAAACCAGTGTAATAGTTTAACACAGTTCAATTTTTCTGTAGCACAGATACAACTGAAGTTGTCACATGTTTTATTAATGGAAGTTCCATTTAAAATAAGTATATTGGATTAGAGTATTTCTTTTAATTGCATCATAAAAGTAAAAACTTTGTAATACTTTATGTTTAATATTTGTGTATAGGAACAAAGAATATGGATGCAGGAACACAATCTAGATATGTTTAGTCCCCTGAAGTTTTCTCTGCTGCACAGAAAGATTTCGTAAGAGTTAAAAGAACAATAACTGAAATTGCCATATATTAATACACAAGTTCAATTTCACTTACCAGAAACAACACCGTATTTGTGCAGATGTTGAGGGCTCAGCTTTATTTTGTAAGAAGTCTTTCATTATGACGTCTCCTTTGAGTTGTCTCACAACATCATTGTATGCTTCTGAAAAACCTCTGAAGCTAACCCAAGAATGGTTTCTGAAAAAACAGAATCAGTACAACTATATTAAATACCCTCATATTGAGGAAAGGAAAAATGAAAAATGTGCATACTTCCTCATATAGCTCTCCTCTGTAAGGCACCTATGTCTGCAATTTAAGAGAATGATATAGAGCTTTCAAGTGTAACACAACAATGTAAGGTAATGGCACAATCAGCGCATGGTGAAAGTTCCTGTATGAGTTGAACTTAATACCTGTGTTAATTGTTAACATTTTAAATTTACACCTTTTAAAATCAAAGCACAATAAACATCCCCTATTTAAAAATTCCCAAAGGTTGTACTTGCAAACATTTTTTGAATGTTTACTCACTTGCCTACCTAATGATGTTGTTATTAGACCAAAACATACTACCACTTAGTTGTTGCTATGGGCATGGTCACTGTTGCTATGGCCAAATGTTGCAGAAGAACAATTCTGAGAATATTCCTACCAAATATTAGGTCAATCTGCCCAGTAGTTTTGGAGATCAAGATTTTTGACCAAAAATTCACATTTTTTGACCCAAAAATGGCTCTTAATCGGCTAAATTGCATAATATCCCTAAACAAATTAACGTGCTTATGTATGACATCGTTTATTATCCATAGACTAAGATTGAAAATAATTGGTCCATGAATGTCCATGAATGACTCCGGTCGGACCCACACACACGGACAGAACCCAATCTATAATCCAACCCCCCCCCCAAAAAAAAAAATATCAAAGGTTGCAGCAGGTCTGTAGACACAAGTTGGTGTGTTTTCTTTATGAATGTGCTACAAACGTAAGTAAGAAAGTAAGAAAAGAAAATATAAATACTTACGCAAGACAGGCCATCCATTCATGAAGGGCAACAGCTGCAAATGCCTCTTCAGAAATAGACAGAGCATCTTTTCTCCTGATATCTGATGGATAAAACTTGTGCCCTCTTTTGTCTCCTCATCTTCCTCATCAATTGCAATTCTATGATCTTCGAGCGCTCTTTGAAATATAACCTCGATGTAATTAAACCTCTTGGGCATGTTGACAAGTGCATGATTGATGGAAAAAAATAAACATTGTACCCCAACATATGTTAACATATGCACACAACAATGTCATTATCACATTTTCTTCTAGGTACTTCATATCTTTTGAAATATGGATATTCACCAAAGCATCATGGCTTTTCTTAAGGTTTTGTATTCTTCCATCAGCCTTGATAATGTCCATCTTGAAGTTTTGACCTCTTAGGCATACCTGACAGTGTAGATCCTGAGTGGATAACAAGAGGAAAAACAAGAAAATGCTATATTATTGTATACTTTGTTGAAAAATGGCAATCTATGCATGTCATCAGAAAATTACTGCACATTTATTGTTCATAATTTACAAGTCTGCTGCCATGATGAGTAACATTAAACTGGAATGTCATAAATAATTACAAATATTTAATTTAATCAACTAGTCTGCCAAAAAAGCAAACAAGGAACACATATCATAAGCAAACAAGACATTGTATAATGATCATGGATCTATTCTCTATAGAGAATCATAAACATTATTGGTAATACAATCAAGTGACTGAGGAAGGAACCATATCATGGTTTTGAAATGCATGGTACAAGGGTCTTAGAGAAATCAGTTACTTAGTTACTATACAGTCCGACTACTGTCTTGCCATATTATTACCCATAACCAGTCAACCCATGTATATTCTCTTCAACATAATTAATGTACACTATGAAGTGCCATTGTCACATAAAATAGTTGATGTGAACACATACCAAAAGTTAATTCTGGATTAATTTGTTTCCTGGGACCAGGCCACGGCCAGGATTTTTAGTAATATCAACAGCCTAATTAACTCAACGTACTTAATATACAATGAAATAGCATCAATGCATAAACTATTGCCATGGCTAATAAAAAAATCCATTTTAATGTTATGAAAAACTGTCAATTGGTCATAGGCTTTGTAATTTTTAACATTATAGCTTACACACTAGTCTACATACGATTGCAATTATTTTGAGGACAATAATACCATGCCAGGTCACCAAAGTGTTTCAATTAATTTCGTACACAAGGAAATTAAAAGGAGAGACAAGCCCTGGTAATAAAGTGATTGCCTTGCAACGTGAGTTCTAGAGAGTGAACAGTCTGTACCATGGACCAGTATTGTCACCTGGATATTGTGGAACATTAATTAGGCTGTTCACATTTAACATTTTGTGTATGGCCAGGCCCTGGTCCAAAAAAACAAAACAAGTGTGAACAGTTAATTGTCCTGGGACGCATAAGATTTTGTCCAAGGTGAGAAGCTGGTTTAGGCTACAGCCTGGTCTTGTCCTAGAGTAAAAAGTCAATGTGAACACTACCTGGTTCCAGATGACACCCTCTAATGCTGACCTACAGTATATGTTTACCTTTTTACCATTGTCTAAGCAAAGGCAACAAAGTATCTTGGTGCATATATGAGATCAATACTAAGACAATGAACTATGTGTACATTTCTGTTGTCTTTTAATTTATGCAGGTACTGGTATTTAGGGTAAAGGACACTTACCCACCAGCATCTCCCCATATCATTACCCATAAAAAAAATCAGCCATCAATATTCTTTTAAACATAATCAATGTACGCTATGAAATTCTATTCTCACAAAAAAATAGTTATGACTCCATGGGCATGAGCCCAATTTTTGCTGGTATGACTGACTGTATCTTTTAGTGTGGAGATCTAGAGGCGAGCCATTGACAAGTAATCACCAAAATCTAAACATTCCGAGTTTCTGGGGTTTGGGTTGTTCACATAAATTGAGTGACAAACAATCTAAACAGCTGTTTCCTTGATAAGTTGCCCCCCCCCCTCCCCCCCCCCCCCCCATTCCAATGTGTGGCAATGCTGATTGAGCAGGTCAGACAATGGGAGTTAATTTCACAACTCCTAGGTGACAATGATATAACTCGACACAAATAAGTTTTTACCACATATTTTCTTGGTAATTCGAGTGAAGTAATGTGAAGAAGTGACTCTGTCTGCAGATAAAACTCACTGTACAAGGCGATGACTGTATTTCCTGGAACTGTGTTACACTTTAATTCATGATTTTGATTTTTTTATTCTTCGCGAGGAAAATGTGATTTTATAAACTGATAACCAAACAAATGCGAAACAAATAAACTGAACTGACCACTCAACATGTGACGCTGTGCGTCATACCCATCAGCAGTGATGTCACTAACGCATTTACTTGCAACCAATGGCAATAATACATTTGCTCTTACGAATACGAAAATAGTATGGGGCCCGTTCTGGTCACACTTATGTAGAAATAATAAAACTACTGCTGTAATTAATATTATGCATTCCTTGAATTACTTAAATGTCTTTTGATTAATTTTATGTACCGGTCTTAATTTATGTAGTCTTTAATTAATTTTATGTATTCCTTGAATTAATTTCATGTATTCCTGGAATTAATTTCATGTAGTCTAGAATTAATTTATGTATGCCCTGAATTAATTTTATTTATGTCCCGAATTATTTTTATGTATGTGCCGAATTACTTTTATGTATGTCCCGAATTATTTTTATGTATGTGCCGAATTATTTTTATTCATGTCGTGAATTAATTTTGTGTATGTCCTGAATTAATTTTGTGTATGTCACGAATTAAATTTGTGTCTGTCCCGAATTGATTTTATGTATGTGCTGAATTACTTTTGTGTATGTGTCAAATTAATTTTGCCCCTACAATCCTTTGCGCAAGATATCTTATTCAAAATGACGGCCCACAGCTCAGAGTGGTGCACGGTGCTCGGCAGGTATACTAGATATGTTTTTTTTCTATACAAATAGTGATGGGTATAGAAAAAACCATATCTAGTATACCCCCATGAGTATCTGTTTATTTGCTGGTTTATTTAATTATTCTATTTGTCCCTATACTTGTCGTTCGTTTGCTTGTTCATTTGTCATTTATTTGGTAGTTTATTTTATTTTTTTTTATTTATTTTTTTTGTTTTGTTTTGTTTTGTTTTGTTTTGTTTGTCACACGGTTCCTGGGTCCCCTGTGATACAACATGGACCTGGACAAAGGCGCTTGGAAATTTCAAAACACCAATTGGAACACTTGCGTTCCCTCTTCTACCCATGGCAGAAAATTGCTGATATGCTTCAAGTGAGTGTTTCGACTATTCAGCGAAGACGAAAGGCGCCTTCGTCCAGGTCCAAGTTGTATCGATGTTACATGTTATTTGTATAATATGGGAAGGTAGTCCCGTTGGATTGGGCCCTTCTCTCGCTAAGTCATCCAAAAGCAAAGACAAAGTCCCGTGGCATCAAACATTCGAAACTTAACTTCATATAGATCGTCTGTCGATCCTAAATTCAGGGGAGACAGAAAAACTCGAACAACTGATTTTAGATTGAGCAAAAATTGGTAGAATCCTCCTTGATTTCTTTCTCGAATGACAACCCGCTGAGCATCACTGCGGGCCGCCATTTTGAATAAGAAATCTTGCGCAAAGGATTGTATTTGTAGGGGCAAAATTAATTCAGCACATACACAAAATCAATGCATAAAATTAAATCGGGACATACACAAAATTAATTCAGCACATACACAAAATTAATTCGGGACATAAATAAAAATAATTCGGCACATACATAAAAATAATTCGACACATACATAAAATTAATTCCGGGAATACATAAAATTAATTCCAGGAATACATAAAATTAATTCCAGGAATACATAAAATTAATTCAAGACTACATAAAATTAATCAAAAACACATTAAAATAATTCAAGGAATACATAAAATCAATTGTAGACAACATAACAGTGCATACAATTAATCAAAACACATTTAAATAATTCAAGGAATACACAATATTAATTACAGCAGTAGTTTTATTATTTCTACATAATCATGATAATTGTGACCAGAACGGGCCCCCATAAAAATAGCGTTATCAGATAATAAGATGGTATGCATAAGTTGTAAAACTGACAGGTCAAGTCTCAACAAAGACATAGCTTTTATTTGACTGGTGTTGAAGATGTGTCAAGCAACAAACTGTAATTTTTAGTACAGAAATAGTGGAGAGATGGGCTGGGAGAGCGTAAGTAGAACATAACGTACATACTTACGTGTAAACGAAAAGAGAAATATAAAAAAGTACTTACGATGATATAGTAGAGAGCTAAAACCCGGGGACAAAATGACGATGCAGCTGGAGAATGGAGCTGGCTTTTATCTCGACCTCTGACCTCTGACTTCTAGGATGAATACAACATGTACAACGCAACGTACACGTAACCAGACTCTACATGTGTACGCAACGCAACGCAAGGCCTGTTTACTCATGCAGTGTACTTCCATGGAGAAAATTAGTGCAGAGATACAGCGCGGTTGTAACACGATGTACACCATTTAGTGTAACCGTAATACAGTATATTCAATGTATAATCATTGAATGTGTTGGAATGTAAAAGGGTACGTTTAGAATTTGAACAAGTGGGATCACGGTTGTCTGTTTGTAACGCAAGTGGTGACTCGGTCGGTGTACTTCCACGGCCAAAAAAGGAGTGCAGAAATAAAACACGGGTAACACGATGTACACCATTTATTTTGTGCAAAAAACATGACGGTAATACAGTCTGATGTATAATGTAGATTCCTAAAATGTGTCTGAATGTAAAAGAGTAAGTTTTGAATCTCGCTACCTTCGCTACCCTTCGCTACGTAGCGGAGAGAAAAAATAAAACCAATTCAACCCCATATCTTGCACTAGATGAGACAACTCCAAAGTTGAAAAAAAAATTGAAAATAAGACAGTGTAGGAGGCCATTTAGAGGCATAAAATATCAAACTATAGACATAATTAGTCTTACAATACTTGAATATGGTAATAAAATTCCAGAATTGAAACAATTATGCTATACATTACATATTATCTGGAAGTGTATTTTGTTGTGACAAAGCTGAAAGATATTTTGCGGATGAGCACTTGGTAAATGACTTCTCCTGAAGTTTAATTTGGTTCCAAAAAATCAGACTTTGAGGCCCTATGACTGTTCAGCCATATTGTTACATGTACTATTCAGAAAATAAAAAAGAAATATCCTTAATTTTCAAGTTGAAACAAATGCGAAGCCCGCATGAGGATATATTGCCCATCACCAAACAAATATATGGGTAGGTTGAACAGCTTTTTCATTTTTCCTAAACCTAATGTCACATCTTTCAAAGATATCACAATCAAAGTATAAAAACCCAAACTTTTAAATAAAAAAATAATTGGATGGTGCTTTCTCAATAAGTAATACAACAAAATAATCATTTTCTTTACCTTACTCCCAACACTTTTATGGCCCTCCTTTATGTTGGAACCTAAGGTGAACTCAGTGAATTCTCCTTGTCATTATCATTATAATGGAAATAATTGATGTTTGGATTTTGATGTCGAAGGTACAGCTCTGTTTACAAATTCAGGGCTATTCTTTCCATAGCAAGTTGTCGCTTCAAAATGAATTGCGTAATAACGATGATATAATTATATCAAAAACAACATTTTAACCAAAGACAACGCCGAACACAATTATTGAAAGTGGATCTTAAATTGCGTACCTAGTTTAATAGTTTTTTAAAGGGCCACCAAATATTCCAAAAAGAGGTCTGCCGTTTTATCAGTAAATGTTTTAATATAAGGAACAAGATGTAAATGAGGTCGAGTGCATCTTCGGAGTCACTGCATGCAACAGGCGACCTAACGTTGAACGACTGTTCCTGGTTTTTTTTTGACTTTCACTCTCTGACATTATTGCGACTTGCTATCTTCAAATGAAGGCGACTTTCAAGACTACTGTTACTCGCAGAAAATGCACAGTGCATGTGCACTTCTTTTGCACTTTCCCGCACAAAGAATTAATAAAGTTACAATTTTTAACTAGACATATTTTTTTATTCAAAGTTAAGCCAGGCTACGGTACTGTCATCATCCAAAGACTGTAATTCATTAGTATATATGTTACATTCCATTGTCATTCTCTTCGAAGCGAGTATAGTTTGTACTAAGGTCATTCGTTCGCAAAGGAACATTCATTGGTCACTGTCAGTTTGTCCGTGGATGACATACCCAGTTATGTTTTGTAATCCCCACCAGGTGTCCCCGTACATTGCTTCTTGACAAATAATTCTCTCGTTTGCATTTGTGTTCAAGCTTTTTCTTACGTATTTCTTTTATCAACAGTAAATTCTCTACTTCTCTTTTCAGTTTTGTATCTTCTTCCCTAGGTTATAAGCACTTTGTTTACATTGCAGTAGATGTTTCAAACTGATATGGAACCATGGTTTATTGTTTGAGAAGCATTTCAGAGTCCTTGTAGGTATGCATAGATCAACGCAAAAGTTAACGTAGTCAGTTACCACCTCCGTTGCATTATTAGCATCTTCGATCAGCACCAATAAGCTCGTCCCAATCAGTGCAATCTAGGCAAGCGCGACATATTTTCAATAGACTCAGGAGAGAAGCTCGGCAACGAGACTTTCTTTAAAGTTGGTTTTTTGGCAATTTAATCTTTGCCTATATGGTGGCATCATGTGTAACATACAGTGATCAGATTTTCAAGCTCTACCAATCTACGTGCACAGTAGTCGTGAAAGCACCACAACTACACAGCTACTCCTAACTATACATGGAATCAATAGATACACAAATAAAAATACTTACCAGGTGTGCCAAATGTCGTATTATGGTTCAGTCGGTGTGTTGATTGTGTTGTCGTATCTGAGACCCCTGTATTTATATAATATTCACATACATACACCGACTGAGATCAAAGTGAATTTATTATCCCATAGTACCATTGTGTAAACCCGGCACAGGAAATAACACTGTGGTTTCCTTTTGTACGGAAATCCCGTTAAAGGGTGTCCCTAAATATCCTCATTTTGGAACCATTTCCTATGAGTCAATTAGTACGAAAAGACGCTGACGTTGTCAATTTCAAACGATGACTTTCATTATTGATGAAAATGAAAATGTGTGCAGACACCTACACCATATATATAAGACTTACTTTGGGAGCCTTCAGTAATTACAAGGGGGGGGGGGGGGGTAGGAGGGGGAAATCAGGCTCAAGTCCCGGTACCTTAAACCCTCCACATTCCGCTTTTCTAGAAAATGTCCCTCCTTAATTTCTTATCTCTAACCTATGATCCTCCTTCCTGTTCATAGGTTAAAATACTGTTAGGCTTCAGAAGTCACATCAAGTGTCAATGGACTCGATCCCACCGCTGCCACCACTTCGATAATTCTAAAGGTAGTGATTGTTTCCTATAACTACCACCAATTGAGAGTGAATATATGTATGAAGGCACTTTATTAATTAATACAGTGTTTGAATCTAATTGGCACAGCTAAAGGCCAGAACTTTCAAATGCTAGATGACGGACTACCGACATTATCAGAACAGTGATCAACATTCCTACTTCACCACATTACATCCAAAATCTCACCACACTGTTTCCCTTTCACTACCGTGAGACCTACTCCTCTCCTAACACAAAAACTAACAATTGATTCACTGCAATGGTTTTCAGAAGCAATATGACTGATGTGTCCTACTATTACAGTACATCAGTGGTAGTGGTGAGATGTGGCGACAGTCATGGCAACAATGGGGTGCCGAAACACACAAAATAATGCCACGATAGATAATACAATGTTGTCAAGTACAATGGGATCCTCCCCTAATATTATTTTTCTTAAATATGACCCTCTCCGAGATTTGTAAAATCTACACCCCCACATTCTCCCGGCCCACCCCATCTGTAATTACTGAAGTAGTCCTTAACCTCATATACTACCAGTATATTACAAAGTACATCAGTAATAAACCATAACGAAAACTTCATACCGCTAATTGTCATGGTTTTATCGTTTGGTGAGAGTGAAATTATTTACTTTGCAAAGTGTTTTTATCTCTTGTCACGCGCATATGCAATTCAATTTCCTAAAAAGCAATTCGTGTAGTATAGTGATGTTTAAAGAATGTCGTGACAGAATTAATTACATTTACATAATAAATTAAATAGTTTGTTTCGTGCACACGTCATGGATCCTTTTGGGCCTATTTTGACACTTGGATTTTGCTGTTGTTTCCTGAATGATATGTAAATTACCAGAATGGATTGATCTTTACATTATAAATCATTTGAATTCCAATTTTCTTTCCTATTTGCTATTTCAATTTCATATTGATGTTTGATACCCGCTTGATAATTCCAACAATTCAATCACTGCTCCTGCAGTATAATAAATGCCGAATAATCGTGATTGCGCCTGATGTCACGTTAGCATAAGTTTCATTGCCATAGATGTGTATGTATGTATGTATGTATGTATGTATGTATGTATGTATGTGTGTGTATATGTGTGTGTGTGCGTACGTACGTACGGGCGCGTGCATGCATGGTTGCACTTTACTTTGTATGTATGTATGTATGTACAATGTATGTATGTATGTATGTATGTATGTATGTGTGTGTGTGTGTGTGTGTGTGTGTGTACGGGCGCGTGCATACATGGTTGCACTTTACTTTGTATGTATGTATGTATGTATGTATGTATGTATGTATGTATGTATGTATGTGTGTGTGTGTATGTATGTGTGTATGAATGTTTGTATGTATGTATGTATGTATGTATGTATGTATGTATGTATGTGTGTGTGTATGTATGTGTGTATGTATGTATGTATGAATGTTTGTATGTATGTATGTATGTATGTATGTATGTATGTATGTATGTATGTATGTATGTATGTATGTATGTATGTATGTATGTATGTATGTACGTACGTATGTATGTATGTATGTATGTATGTATGTATGAATGTATGTATGATTTAATGTATTTCGGAAATAAACATAATTTGATATGTATGTATGTATGTATGTATGTATGTATGTATGTATGTATGTATGTATGTATGTATGTATGTGTCTGTCTGTCTGTATGTCTGTCTGTCTGTCTGTCTGTCTGTGCGTGCGTGCGTGCGTATCGTTATATGTTATGGTAGGGATACCCAAAGTTTGTAGAGCAACGGAAACGAAGCATGGGCTGAACTTATTAAGACAGAGTAATTTAATTACAATTGAAAGAAAACTATCTACAATGGAAATGTAAATAATAAACAGAAAATAAACAGGCTTGTGGCACTATTGAAGTACAATTTCTCTTAGCTTGGTCGAGAGGTGAAGTTCGTTCGGCATGCTTGGCTTTGACTGAGGCACACAATCAGAATTCAAGCATGAAGTAAACGAGGAATTTGAGCTACTGAAGTTCAAAACTGCGCAGTCCAATAACGGAATCGACAGAATTCGATGTCGGCCACGGGTCGCCATGGCAATGAAACTTATGCTAACGTGGCAACCTAGGAGCAATCAAGATTATCCGGCGTTAAATATACTGTAGGAGCAGTGGTTGGCGTGGTTGGAATTATTAAGTGGGTACTGATCATAAGTATTCTACGTCAATAGTACATTGTAACAGCAAATAGGAAAGAAAATTGGAATTAAATCTATTAAAGAAATGATTTGAAGTGTGAAATTTTATGAAAATAATCAATTTATTCCGGTAAATTACATATCATTCAGGAAACAATAGCCAAATGCAGGTATCAAAATAGATCAAAATGGGTGCATAGTGTCTGGACGAAACAAACAATTTGATATATATGTAAATGTAATTCATTCTGTCACGACATTCTTTAAACAACACTATACTACACAAATTGCTCTTTTAGGAAATTTAATTGCATATACGCGTGACAAAGGATAAAAACACTTTGCAAAGTTAATAATTTCTCTCACCAAACGATAAAACCATGACAATTATTAGTGGTATGAAGTTTCCGTTATGGTTATCACTAATGTACTTTGTAATGTACTGGTACTATAGTGGTAGAGTGTGTTGTTAAGGTAGACTTTATGAATTACAAATAGAGAAGAATCGTGAGAATGTGGTGGTGGGGGGGGGAGGGGGGGTAGATTTTACAATCTGTTCTTGGAGAGGGCCATATTTTAGAAAATGATATTAGGGGAGGATCCCATTGTACTTGACAACATTGTATTATCTATCGTGGCATTATTTTGTGTGTTTCGGCACCCCATTGCTGCCACGACGGTCGCCACATCTCACCACTGCTGTACTGTAATAGTAGGACACATCAGTCATATTGCTTCTGAAAACCTTGCAGTGAATCAATTGTTAGTTTTTGTGTTAGGAGAGGAGTAGGTCTCACGATAGTGAAAGGGAAACAGAGTGGTGAGATATTGGATGTAATGTGGTGAAGCATGAATGTTGATCACTGTTCATATAATGTCTGTAGTGCACCTGTCTAGTGTTTGGGAGTTCTGGCCTTTAGCTGTGCCAATTAGATCCAAACACGGTATTAATTAATGAAGTGACTTCACACATATATTTACTCTCAATTGGTGGTAGTTATGGGAAACAACCCATACCTTTAGAATTATTGATGTGGTGGCAGCGATGGGATCGAGTCCGTTGATACTTGGACTGATGTCACTTCTCAAGCCTGACAAACAGGAAGGAAGGTCATATTTTAGAGATAAGAAATTGAAGGAGGGCCAATTTCTAGAAAGGTGGAATGGGGAGGGTTAAGATTTAGGTAACATATTGGGGCTGATTTCCCCTACCCCCCTTCCCCTTGTAATTTTTGAACGCTCCCAAAGTAAGTCTTTATCGTGTAGGTTTCTGCTTGGCCGTTTATTCATGAGTTTCTAAAGACTTCATTTATTTCAAATTGAAGGAATCGTGAGACTATAAACCCCGTGCTAATCAACTTTTTAGGAAATGGTTCTAAAACGTGCGGATGGAAAACCACACATTTTGATTTTCATTATGAATTAAAGTCATTGTTTATGTTTGAAATTGCCAACATCAGCGTTTCCGATATCGTGTAGGAAATCAAAGGAAATGGTTCTAAAAATAAGGATATTTAACGATATATTTCATCATTAACTGGGTTTCCCTACAAAAAAATCACACATTGCCATTTCCTATAGATTTTTTAACACGTGTATAATGGGATACTGAATTCACTTTGATTCCACGTATGCATGTGGATATAATATATAAATACAGGGTCTCAGATACGGCAACATAATCCACACACCGACTGAACCACGTCACAACACGGTATTTGGCACACCCGGTAAGTATTTTTGTATTTATTGATTATTCCATGTATAATGAGGACTAGCCAAAGTTGTAAGCTTATAGCACAGGCTACAGGACGAATGATCAACTTTGTTCTCGCGATTTGCCGGAATCCTAGTATTATTTTCTCTGTACTTCACATAAAAGTTCTAAATATGATCAGTAGATGTTTACACTCACAGTAAAGTGTCAGTAGTGGGTTTTCACCTAAGTGTATACGAGCCATAGGTAGACGAACAACAACTGACTATTGATATGCAAATACGAACATAAGCATGAATAGATGACAACTGTAAATCAACATAAACCTTAATAATCTAATTGACAATATTTAACGTCTTTGATGAAAGCCGAAATATGGAAATTAACATTACAAAGAGTAGGTACAAGTACTGGTACGATTTGATTGCTGTTACTGTGCTGCTTAACTACGTTCTGGGGAGAAGTCACCAGCATGTTGAATTCCAAGTACATGTATAACTTTGTTTTACCACTTATTTTGCTCCAGTTTCGCCTCTGACATTTAAAGATTGCCATAAAAGTGTCTTGTCAAAACCATGGAACCAAAACAGAACATAAATAGTACTTTTACCATTCTTTAGTTTCATTTTGAAAGTAACCAGGCCAGACAACCTAAGAATGCATGTGGAATGAGGATTAACGTTACGGTTTATTTGCCGCTAATATTTCGACCTTTTATTTTATTCGTCATACTTTCTAATTATTAGGACAGTAAAATATTAGACGTTAGAATAGTCTCTAAGCACCCTTACCCATCATACATGTCTACTCTTTGTCTTCATACAGTGTAAACTTTATGTTCAGGATGATGTAACATGATACTTCAATGTTTCAATTGACATCTCTTTGCATGACAGCGTCTTACAACGTTAGCCAAAAGTGCGGTGTTATCAAGTTGAGAGAACACCTGTTTCTAAAACCACCGGTCCCTGCAGTGTCTGAGCCAAACCACGATTTTTGATTGGTAGAATCGAATTATTTGCATATAGCATTACAAAGATGGTTTCCATGACGTTAAATTGTATCGATAGACTGATGAGTCTGTATTGTTGTTTAGGTCGTGTTCATTTACGGTTAACGTCCATATCTAAACGATACAAGTACGGGGACCGAAAAATTTACATTGATTTTACCTACGTGGCCACTTGAAGCGTAGAAAATGTGTAACATTTCGTAGCAGAAAGTGGTTTGGGTTTTGGCTAAGTGTTTGCTAGATCTAGAACTTATACTAGAAAAACAACTTTCCTCAGTCATGTAATATCACTTTCCACATTAGGACTTAATGTTTACAACCCAAATAAGAACTATTAGTGACGGACACGCTTACGACTTCCGCGCGTACGGGTTTTGGAGACGTGTCTCCTCTCCCTACTTAACGCAACTTTATTGTAGTATGTGTTTACAGCGCAAGTGATACTTCATTAGTGGAATACGTGATACTACAGACCCTCCAAACTGAGTACTAGTAGTTGATCCGGTCCGTAACCGTCGGTGTACATGCTTAGATGAAAATTAAACCCACTAATTGGACATATTATCCGTGAATTTGTTTTACCTATCAACTTATTAATGCAGCGTTAGTAATCTCTAATGAGACAGTGATAAAGTAGGAAATAGGAAAAAACAGTGAAAGGAAACAATAGTTATGGTGGCAATATCTAAAACTTTATTTGAAATGTACATAAATAATATTAGAAATCCGGAGAATCGCGAGAATAAAATTAATTATTCGTTCTGTACGTTGTGCTTTATATAGGCGATGTTTGGGACACGACTTGACGCTTATAGCAATACACGCCACATATTGTCATTTTCTTCTGTTGTTGTAAGTACAGTTGATGATGTAACAGGGTTTCTCAACTTTTTATTGTAAGCTTGTGGTTAAATAATGTCATCGAATCTTTTATGTTTCAAACCTTGATACAGTGGTTGAGTTCTGACAATACAGCAAATGATGGTAAAATATACTTCAGTAAGTAGAAGACTGTAGAACAATACTAGTAGCTTTTTATGCACCAAATATTACCCCATCTCCATCACCACATTAACTCAGCTTAATATGATCATCATCAACAACAACAACAACAACAACAACAACATCATCATCATCATCATCATCATCATCATCATCATCATCATCATCATCATCATCATCATCATCATCATCATCATCATTATCAATAACAACCATAAGCGAAATAAATTTGCCAAACATAATGCCGGTTAAGTAACAAAATGTGATTTTTTTGATTTCAGAGAAGACGTCTTTGTCGATAGCTTGACCGACCGACCGTAAAGATGAAATTTTACAAGCTGGAGTACACAGTAGCTGTTCTTATGGTTATCCTTGTTCTTTGCAATGCTGGACGTTCGATTGACGAGGAAAAGGAATCTGTACATGTGCCTCCGGTGGTTAGAGGTAAGTTCTGAGACTCGCAGTTAAAAATGATTCCAGTTTCTGCCATTCTTGTTGGTAGACCTTAGGGCTTTCTTCCGCCTTTGGTAAAGTGACCGTCGGTTACTTGTAGTATTATATGGGAAGAATGCTCGAAGGTCTAACAGCTAGGCTAGTCTTATGCCTGCACTAATGAAAACACAAGAAGCCGGCCCAGGAACGAGTGTTATAAAGAAACAAATAAATATGCATGGGTAAATGGAAATATAATTTTAAACTCATGGATAACTATCTATATAAACATGTATATATGTATATACGGGCCTGTATACTATAATGTTGTGTTTGTGTTTTCTTTAAAATCCATAGGAAATAGGAGTAATGCCGCAACCATTTTGGAAACGTGATTGTAATGGTGGCGACTGTTCTGACAAGGGTAAGAATAGTTTCATTTTATAGACCGTGATTTCGCGGATGGGAAATCAATGAAATTAACATAGGTTTATCATGCGTTATGCGTGGGCATTATAATTTTTCTGGAATTGTAAACACGCTGAACTGGGAATCAAAATAATAATAATAATAATAATCCTGGGAATCAAAATAATACAGGAGGGCAGCGTTTATTATCAAATCCTAGTGGACATAAACTAACATTTTGCCTCTAAATATAGCAATTTGATACCATACATTATCGGCGGCATGGCTTATGTTATCTAGTGGATAGAAACGAAATGAAACGAAATGGAATGGAATACAACGAAATTGAACAAAACAAACCAACTAGAAGATGAAATGAAGTAAAGCAAACACGAAAGAAGTTGACGATTCAATTTTACTTCTGCCCCTCCCTTCCACTAAAAATATAATTAATAAATATAACCCCTTTCATGACTAATTATAATCTCTTTAAATCCATGAGAAATCTTATATGTCACCATGAAGTATGGTTTCTTAGGCTGCATTCACAAACATAAAATTAAGGAGACGTTGTGTCATGACACCTTTTTTATTAATATATCCCCACTCGCACTTACGCGCACTTACACACGCACGCGCCCGCATGCACGCACTGACACACACAGACACACACACACACACACACACACACACAATGTTGTTAAATATACCCCATTCTTTATTTCTAAAAATGTGATGAACGTATATCCCCATGCCTTCCCACATTATTGTGTGTTGACATATTATATTATAGCCAACCAGCCACCCTATGTAAACAAATTTTTCAATCTTGATTCAAAATTGATCGATTTCTGACCCCACTCTGAATGCCTTTATATCATATGCCCCTTTATCTTACAGCACTTTTTAAAGTAACCCCTCCCCAAATATATATTTTCAAGTACCCCTCATCTGTAATGGTTTCATATATAATTGTCTATTTCAGATGTAGTGATGCAAAGAAGTGAAGGTGATACCTTGGATTGGTTTTCTTCCTGGGGGCGCTAGCTCATGTTAATGTTACGATCCACAAATATGATATTTGGAATTTGGCACCCCCCCCCCCAATTAACATGTAGTTTACCTGTGTTCTACTTACTTACAAACAGGAGCTAACAACAGCGTGGTTTACGTATATGTTGATTTATCTACTAATCCTGGATTAATTATACTTATCTCTAGTAGTTAAGAATTGTCAAGTTAATCAATTAGTACTTGTAAACAAGATAACTTGTTGATTATCTAATTCAGATTATTATCCAATTTTCCAATAGTGCTTGTCTTACACTTGGTAAATTTACATTTGGCATGATCTTAAATCTCAATCTTTAAATTATTCTGTGAAAAGTTGAACGTGTCTTCTAGAACAATGAATCTATCTAGGTGAGAGATAATTTGTTTGTGGCAAATTATATTCAGAGTGATGACATCAGTATAATGTCAAGGTGACAACTAGAACTTCTCTGTTAGGGACCTGGAGAAATAAAGACACTTTAGATTTTGATTTACAACGCAACAGTTTGTGTGCGGTGTCTCTCTCTGCCGGAGTGTAAAAGCGTACGTTTGAGCACAGACAAGTAAGGTCTTTACTCGTCTGTGGTATGAGTGACGATACCGTGTCATGACACCTTTTTATTAATACACCCCCACTCGCACTCACGCGCGCGCGCACACACACACACACACACACTTTACACATAATAGCTTAAAGATTTAACATATACCTACGTACAGAAAGCAGTTTGGAAGACTAGCATAGTCAATTTATTCACACTACAAAGAAAGCAATAACGTCAAATGAAAAGAAAATGAAAATGACTCTATGGACGTGAAATGAAAGATACAAAGAAATTATAATGAACAAGGCCACATAACTAATAATAAGGACAGTTTGCTTGTCATTAATCTGTCGGATAACGCTGTATTTGTTTCTGGTACGGTGTTGGTGATGGTTCAACTACGCCATGTCAGTACAACAACATGTGTCTGTAAGAAAAATGATGAATTGTAAATTATGATATCAAGCCATAACACATTAGTTCCATGTCTGATCATCATGTCTTTCTGGTTGATTTTCTGTCTACCCTTCCTTGTCACTACATATCTTTCTGTCATGCTCGACGTCAAGCCATATCTCTGTTTACCCCTTTATCCACTTATCTACATCTAACCATCAGTCTATACAGCACACAGTCATTCAATGTTTCAGTCTATACAGTGTACAGTAATTCAATGTTTTAGTCTATACAGTGTACAGTGTGATTCCACGCACTACAAATTATCGCCTACCGGCTCGAATTTGTATTAGTCCGCGGAATCACACTCGGAGCATTATGACGTAAAACTAACATTGATTTCATGGGATTATATATAAATACAGCATACAGTAATTCAACGTTTCAGTCTGTACAGCGTACAGTAATTCAACATTTTAGTCTAGCACGGAAGACCTTTATCAGAAATACTTACTTGGTATTTCACATATGATGCCCTTCTTTCGGTGGTTACAGTATTCATCGTCCCATTCTCCAACGATGCCACCGTGTCTGTTTGGTTTAAACCTAGTCGTATAAAAACAATATAAAACAGCGTCATCTATCAAGGAGTGAACAAGACTGACAGTTTGCAGTCGAAAGCTCTCAGCTAATCAACAAAACGAAAAGATTGTTCCAGTTGATAATGGTGTTGTGATCTGAAGTGAAGCAAGAGATCAATATTCTGTGATATTCTCTTTATTGTACAGCGCCATACACGGTGGTAGTTATGTTTCGATTTCTCTAGGAAAGTCTTCAACACTGTGTGGCGCCATTCACACACGCCGGTACTTGCATTCTCCCTATGCTGTATATTCATGTTAAATTAATTCTCTTGAATGAGAATGACAGTACATCGTTAAGTATCAGTTGACGAGCTAAGCTTGCTTCTCGTGTTTGGTAATGAAATAAATTACAAGACAATTTACAGCAAAAAAATAAAAAATAGATAAATAAAATTACGGGAAACTATCCACATGAATGCAGTAACCTTGTATCAAATATGTATTACAGTACTCTTGCCGTAATTGAAAAAAAAAACACTTCGTAAATGAAGAAGAACATTTATTGAAATATTTTGTTTCACTTTACAGACATTTCTACAAAATAACTTGGCGTATTTTACAATTTATCTCAACAGGATGATACGCACAAAAATAAAAAAAATCCCTACTTTAACTGAAAAAACACATTATAGAAATACAATTAATCAGAAAATATTATCAGGTATGTGAATTTAAAGAGAATATGAGAAGACAATAACACTTATCAGAATGTAAGTAAACTTACCATAATTGTGCACAGTCCTGTCCTTTAGGATCCTTCTTGGTGTTATTGTCTGGTTCGCCTTTAGCCCAGTTGGTATAGGGATTATCACAGTCGCCAAGTGGTTCACCGTCACCCCAGACATAAACACCCTCTTCAGCAATATCGTTCAATCCAATCCAAAAACCACTTTTAGCTATGCAACTAGTGTTGTACAAGTGTTTGTCTATTATCAAATTAACTACGGCGGTGTTACTAGCGTTTGTCTTAAGATTAGCGAGACTGCCACCATATTCTGCACAAATGTCATCTGCCGCCTGTCGGAGGGTCTTTCCGGCGTCCGGTTTTGGTTGCTCACAGAAGATCTCATATTTCATACAGGAACAATAAAGCTCATCTATTGAGTAATATTAAACAATAAACATTTACTCGTGTCAGCTTCAAATTTGATATAACACTAGTTAGTTATTAATATTAAAGTTAAGAATGATATCTAGAAGCTAGTTCTGGTGATCGATATGACAGATCTGAGGGGGAGAGAGTGAGAGAGAGAGAGAGAGAGAGAGAGAGAGAGAGAGAGGGAAGGGGGAGGGAGGGAGGGAGGGAGGGAAGGAGGGAGGGAGGGGAAGAGAGCGGGAGGAGAGAGAGGGAGGCCAGGGAGAGATAGAGAGAGGGGAAGGGAGAGAGAGGGGAGGAAGAGAGAGAAGGAGGGTGGGAGCGAGCGAGCTAGGGGGAGATAGAGGGAGGGAGAGATAGACAGAGATAGAGAGAGAGAGGGGGGAAGAGAGAGGGCGGAGGGAGAGAGAGATAGAGACACAGACACACCAACAGACCATTAATAAAACCTGATATTAGGGGAGGTAGCATTCTAACAGTTTATGAACGTAATCAAGAATAAAAAAAGAAGGGGATTGATTCTCACCTGGACATGTATCCTTCGAATTTTGTACAGCCACCCGATGGAAAGATAGAAAAGGAAATAAATAGCTCAAAAAACAATCACAACTATTCAACGTAGGAAAAATGCATAAATTTGATCATTGTTGACTTGTTTTCCTAGGCATATAAGATGATGTAGCAATTGAAACCTTTTTATGCGATTCATTTTCTGGTAGTTCATGGGGTGATGGTAATAGAGATACTATAGGTAACTCATGGGGTGGTGGTGGTGGTGATGATGATGATGATGATGATGACGATGATGATGATGATGATGATGATGATGATGATGATGATGATGATGATGATGATGATGATGGCAATGCTGATGTAATATTTAAAAAAAAACAGTAAAATGAACCGACCTCTTCTACCCCAAAAGTAACAACTGCAGCACAAAGGGTTAAGAAAACTAGCTTAAAAATCATTCTGCCGAAAATAGAAAAAAGAAGAAAAAAGAAGAAATAAGATTTTGATGACAGACATATTATTAAAGCTGTACTTGCTGCAACTGGGACGTTTTTTCCGTGTACAGTATTTAATCACTTGAGGGTAAACTATTTTTGTAGCTGTACATATATACATCAAATTGAACTGACTTTTGGTCCTTATTGACTTTGGGTCTGTCTGTCTGTCTGTCTGTCCGTCTGTCTGTCTGTGTATCAATGTTTGTATTGTAAAATATATGCATACAGCTACAAAAATAGTTTACCCTCTCTCTCCCTCTCTATCTTTCTCTATCACTATCTATCTCTCTATTTCTCTCCCTAGCCTCCCTCTCTCTCTTCCTCGCTCCCTCCCCCTCCCCTCTCTCTCTCCCTCCCTTCTCTCTCTCTCTCTCTCTCTCTCTCTCTCTCTCTCTCTCTCTCTCTCTCTCTCTCTCTCTCTCTCTCTCTCTCTCTCTCTCTCTCTCTCTCTCTCTCTCTCTCTCTCTCTCTCTCTCTCATATCATAAACATCTGCATAATATCGACCACGATTAACATGTACAATGTCTAATTATTTGTATTTAAACAATTTCCAGTGAATACACTGTGGTTGTCTGGTCGACAAATGATACTCCAGTTACAACTAGTACAGTTTTAACATGGTAACAGATTCAAAACCGAGCTTTCGTTCTAAATTGAAACTTGCCACTACACTACCAACATATTATATTGGCAACAACTAATTAACAGATACTATGTCTTTTTTAAGTGACTTTAGTGAATATATCTTTGGTTATTTCATGAAAAGTGTCCCTGTTGCAGCTAGTGCACATTTAAAACATTCGTAGATAACTGTTAATATTACAATACACTTTGAATGATTCCTTTTTTGAAACACCCATCACCCCAACGCCACACTCACATGAGCCTAGCCTCGGAAGAACCTGATGCAATAGCAATTGTGCATGTGCAGAGGTGAGAAAGGATGAGGTATGTAAGCATATCATAAAATAGGTAATAACTAAGTTGGAAAAATATAAAATTAATGAATAGATGTCAATAAATCCTAATTCCGAAGCGCCCGATTACGCCTTATGCTCAACAATTCGAAATTTAAACTTGTTATGACCGTGATAAATTCCTTCAGTTTTTCCAACTCCTCTAACCAGAGATGAACCTAATAGCATTCAAGATTTAATATGTTAAAATGCCTTTCGGACACAGTTTAGAGTTTAATCTTGTTGTATTACATCACCCTGAAATATACAGTGTAACACTTTAAGACATTCTGTTTGCATAATATTTCATTTTGAGTAACCATTTAACAATATCGAGACGTTGATCACGCTGGCTACTGATACTACTTTTAATAGAATTAACTTACCTTGTCTTATTGTTGACGCTTACAGAATTCAATACGCCTTTCTGTCCCCAGGTCTGTGATAAAAGTTTTCAGTTTAACCAGTTTTTATAACATGAAATAAGCCAGGGGTGTCACTTTTGTGGTGACGAAAGTCCAAAAATGATGTTGTTATACATGGCAAGTAAACTATTTGTTTAGGTACGTACATAGCAAGACCAAAGACGAGCACCCCCGTGTCAATTGTTGAGTAATTGAGGCAAATGTTAGCTCTACTAGATAAACACTTCAAATATTTGCAATTCTGTAAAATGAAAATAAAATGATGACAATGTGCGTGGAAAACGTAACACCTGTGTTATTAATATTTGATTTGATTGAATTACACATTTCAAATTGACACTGCATATATTTTACAATACAAAAATAAATACACAGACAGACTTACATACATACATACATACATACATACATACATACATACATACATACATGCATAAATACATACATACGTACGTACGTACGTACGTACATACATACATACATACATACATACATACATACATACATACATGCACGCACACACGCACGCACGCACGCACACACACACACATACATACATACATACATACATACATACATACATACATACATACATACACATACATACATACGTACATACATACATACATGCATACATGCATACATGCATAAATGCATACATACGTACATACGTACGTACATACATACATACATACATACATACATACATACATACATACATACATACATTTATACATACATACATACATAGACACAATGGCAAGTTGAAATTCACAATTATGAATAATAATAAAAACTGTGCCGTAAAGATTAAAATGTGGCAAAGATATTAAAAATAAAATATGTCTATTATATACTGTAGTTTCGAATGATGAGAACCACCATATCTGAATAAATTATCTTCTGTTTGATGTGTTCAAAAAGTAATCACAACAACTTTGACTGTTACTTGAAATGTTATATACTATTTTCGACAAAGAGAAAAAAAAATAATTTTGCTATTTAGTTGTATTTCTTCATCAAAAACTTGCTCTCGGTATGAAAAGATAACTGTGCAATAATAGTCAATCAACAAATATTTCTATTTGCAGAGTCAAACTGTCTTAAATCAAATCGAGAACGACCTGTCGTAGCAATTGCCACGGGGTATACTAATACATGTGATATGATGTTAGCCTGTCGTATACGTCTATGACAATACTGATGGTATACTAGTACATGTGATATGATGTTAGCCTGTCGTATACGTCTCTGACAATACTGATGGTATACTAGTACATGTGATATGATGTTAGCCTGTCGTATACATCTCTGACAATACTGATGGTATACTAGTACATGTGATATGATGTTAGCCTGTCGTATACGTCTCTGACAATACTGATGGTATACTAATATATGTGATATGGTGTTAGCCTGTCGTATACGTCTATGACAAATACTGATGGTATACTAGTACATGTGATATGATGTTAGCCTGTCGTATACATCTCTGACAATACTGATGCTATACTAGTACATGTACATGTGATATGATGTTAGCCTGTCGTATACGTCTCTGACAATACTGATGGTATACTAGTACATGTGATATGATGTTAGCCTGTCCTATACGTCTCTGACAATACTGATGGTATACTAGTACATGTGATATGATGTTAGCCTGTCCTATACGTCTATGGCAATACTGATGGTATACTAATACATATGATATGATGTTAGCCTGTCGTATACGTCTCAATACTGATGGTATACTAGTACATGTGATATGCTATACTGTCGTATACGTCTCTGACAATACTGATGGTATACTAGTACATGTGATATTATGTTAGCCTGTCGTACTCGTCTCTGACAATACTGATGGTATACTATTGTACATGTGTTATTATGTTAGCCGGTTTGAAAGGCCCTCACTCACATAACAAAAAAAAGAACGTAGGAAAAGAGATGTAAATAAAGAAATCGCGCCAAGTTCACTTCCAATCCTCACATTTTAATAAATAATTGGTACCATAAGGGCCTAACTTCAACAATGTCATTTAAAGAAAAAAATGTCAAAAATCGTGTTTTCGGCTCTAGGCACGTATGGCTCTAAGACAAATTTAAATCATGTTTTTTTCTTTGCTCTCCGTTTTCACTCAGAACAATTTTGGTGAGATAAGAAAAGAAACAACAATCATAACAGTCATGTCATTGGGGTTTTGAGAATTATTTCGGGTTAGCGCCATAAGGAAGTTCCCGGTAATACAAGTACGGGTTGGGTTTATGAAAACTTTGGTTGGGTCAGCCCTCAAATTAGATGGAAGCGCCAACAACACTCATCTACAAATCCGTAACAGGTAATGCATCTTCGAAATTCATCCTCATAACACAAGACATAAACGTAACATAAATGTAACATGTACATCCCTACAGTTAAAACTGAATATGGGAAACGGACATTTCACTACAGTGGTGCTGTTCTATGGAACAATCTACCCCTATCAATAAAATCAGCTCTGAACTCATCGATATTTAAAAGACATCTTAAGAATGTAGTATGGTAGTAATTGGATATCTTTAAAGTACACTGTTCCTTATGTTTCTGTGTACATAATCTTGCAACAAATTCCATTGGGAGAACAGTGCTTGAACACTGAAGTGATAAATAGATAAATAAATAAATGACCTTACTACAAAAATGCCTTTTGAGAAAAAGGACCAAAAACTCATTTTCGACAATCCATCCGTAAGTCTCTATGTCAAATTAAAATACAGTGTTTTCTGAACCCAGTATCTGTCTCCACTCAGGACAGTGATTGATGAAATTAAATAAGACTAGAAAACAGCAAACTATCCGAGTTAGAAAATGTCACCAGGGCGTTTAAGAAATAAATCATTTGTAGAAAACAAAAACAACAACATTTTTTTACCAGGCCTTTTTAACCCCCCTGAGCCAACTTTATTTCACGTGTTTAATCTCGTTATCTTTCAGAATATAGGTTTCTCTTTTCTGACATCAGACATTACACATGATTAAAATTAGAATTGTTATAAAAGTTAAAAATTTTAAAAATGAGGTATGTCCTCTGAGCATTAACCCCTTGATTTGAAGGAATACCGTCAACTATTCTAAGTTTTAGATAAAAAAAAATTTTTTACGAAGTCTTTGATATCGAAGCGATAACTGTAAGAACAGGTCACCGGGAGTCATGTCCGGTTATAGAAATAAAAAAGACGTGTTGTAGTCACGGTCGAATAACGGTTTACTGTGTGAGTATGCATTGTTCATTGTTTGCAGAGTAGCATAAAGGAACTCTCTCATCAATGTGAAAATTGGTGTTTTAATTTGTACAGGTGATCTTTATTACTATTTACTGTATCTTTTGAAATTTTATCTCTACTAATGGGCTCACTTTCGCGACCGCTTGGTTTGTATTTTGTCGATATTTGTGGACACATGACAGTACATGAATGTATTCCTTTGTATCGTGTAAATATGATATGAAATGAATATTACATTCAATACTTTGATATCAAACAAATGTACCGGAAATCTACTAAACACCTGGTTGAATTCCCATTGCGATACATGACGGTATTGACATCTCAAAGTGTGACGAATTACTTTTGCTTTTATTTTCATGGGAATTTTTCAATAAGTAAAATCTGGCATTACTTACATTTTTGTGTTTTCGAAGAGCATGGCAAATTTGAATTTTCCTGATATCATGAAATAATTATTAGTCTCGATGACGGATTTCTAGGAGATGTGAATAAATACGAGATAATACGATGACGCAAATTGAAAATTATTTTAATATTTGACTGTAATTGACAGATACAAGCCTTTTGGTACGGGGGAGTTAGTCCTATTTTAAAGTTGGAGGGCATCTGCATTATTCTGAAGAGTTCTCAGGATCACAATTACGCGAAAGGCACCCCCGTTCAGCATAGAATCGATATAATGGGCTCATCTTGGTACTGATACATCCACAACCGCTGAGTTGAGGGCAGAGTTTCATCAAAGAACGAAGAAGCCAACACACTAAGGTAAGCTTAGCTTGTATGTTTGCAATATCATTATACGTTAACGTTATTGGTGTTGTTACTGTCAACCGAATATATGATAGTGTGGTCATTAGTCTACGGTAGAACAAATAGCATAAAAAATTCTTTTTTTTTGTCTTTTTCATTCTTAATTTCCTTTTGTGCTTCCTTTTTACGTATGTATGTATGTATGTATGTATGTATGTATGTATGTATGTATGTATGTATGTATGTATGTATGTATGTATGCATATATGCATGCATGTATGCATGTATGTATGTATGTATGTATGTATGTATGTATGTATGTATATGTATGTATGTATGTATGTATGTATGTATGTATGTACATGTATGTATGTATGTATGGATGGATGTATGGATGGATGTATGTATGTATGCATGTATGTATGCATGTATGCATGTATGTATGTATGTATGTATGTATGTATGTATGCATGCATGCATGCATGCATGCACGCACGCACGCACCTACCTACCTACCTACCTACCTACCTACCTACCTACCTATCTATCTATCTATCTATCTATCTATCTATCTATCTATCTATCTATCTATACAAATATATCATAATTATGCATGTATATATAATGTACTAGACAGTATACTGTTGGTTTTCAGTAACATATCTCATTTTCCTTCTCAATATTTCAAGTGTGCAATCTTTGTATCAAAGAAATGGTAAAGTATATTGTTCAGAAAATACACTGTAGTCTTTAAATATCTATCTAGGCTTATATTACCACTGTGTAATGTAATTTCTAACACTTTACAAAAGGGTCTTGTCGAGGTGGGGGATTGGCTATGTGCTAATGGGCTAAGCCTTCACATCGGGAAGACCAAATGCATGATTATATGTAGTAGACAAAAAGAAGCTCATTTAAATACTACCAACTTATTAGAACTCAGTTTGGACAGTCAGCAATTTGAACAAGTTAATAGCCTCGATCACTTGGGAATTCACATAGACAAAAATTTGAACTTTGAGGCACATATTAATAATATTGTCAATAACATTAATAGAGGTCTTGGTATTCTAAAGAGAATAGCGCCAATGGTACCTCTAAATATTCGAGTAACCATTTACAATACACTAGTTCTTCCATATATTCCACATAGACTTCTGAGGGCGCTGTTTGCGGAGCAACATGTGGTTTGCAACCGCTCTGATTTTTCAAATGTTATTTGGCGTTTTGAACACTTTATAACTGACAAAATATGAAATGTGGTGACTGTGACAACAGGAAAGGGTCAGTGAAGCTACGTCAAGGTGACTTGATGCTATGTGGTAAATGTAACTCAAAAAGATTTGGGAAACCAGTGACACGAAGTGACTCTGCAGAGGGCAAGATGGCCGCGCCGAGACTAGGTGATGACATCCCTACTACAGACCATTTCCAAAGATTACTACAACCTATCATTACGCAGCTTACAAATATTGCTACCGACATACAAGAAGTTAAACTAACGCAAACTGAGCTGAATAACTCCATGGACTTCTTCAATGCAAAATACGAAGAAATGTCAACTCGTGTGGAAACCATAGAACGGGCCAACTTAAAGCTACAACACGAAAATACGCAACTGAGCCAACAACTGAAAATAGTCGAAGACGACCTGGCCAGCCTTAATCAGTACAACCGCAGAACAAACCTTGAGGTGAGCTGTGTACCAGAGAAAGATGGTGAAGATGTTATCGGTACCGTGATATCAATTTTCAAGAAAACAAACCCAGCAATAGACGAAAATGACATCGACATTGCACATCGCAACGGAGTTCAAAACAAACGTGGTAACGCAGCTGCAGCTACAACACAGACACGGCCTAGACCCATTATTGTGAGGTTTACTACAAGAAAGTCAAGAAATGAAGTCTATGACAACAGAAAGAAATTAAAGAATACCAATGCCAATGATTTTGGTCTGGATAGCACAGCAAAGATATATATTAACGAGAATCTACTACCAGCTACACGTCAACTACTGTATAAGGTGAATACACAAAGAAAACAAGCACGATATCAGTTCATGTGGACCAATAATGGTAAGATATACGTGAAAAAGGATACTCAGTCAAGACCATTGATTATATCAAGAGAAACAGATTTATCCAGAATTATGTGACACTAAACTGTGAACGTTCGAACCATACATTGCTTACTGCCATCTGCTACCAGTATCTCCCTATTGCAACAAAACTTCCAGATGTTGAACACAACGCATTTTACCATCTACAGCTGTTCATGAACACTATACACGTACTTAGTTTTACATAAAATATGAAGTTCAATCACCTCTTACACAAAGACTTGTACCACAGACTGGGTGAGGTACTGAACATAAACTTGCAGAACCCTACTTACTGGACAAAACATTTTTGTTGGAATAATCCATATTTAGTAACAGTTATCATAAACTACAGATAATAATAACAACGATTTCAATGATTTATTTGATGTAGGCTATTCTTCATTGCCACCGACCAGTTTTGATGACCATTATAATGTAATAACGAACCGGTCATTTTGTGTTTCACATGTTAACATTAGGTCTTTAAATAGAAATTTTGAAGGTTTAAAATTGTTATATGAAGATATAATTCAGTCTAAGTTTTCTGTTATTGGTATTTCCGAGGTTTGGGGTACATCCAATTTAAGTACTTGTAATTTGAAAGGATATACATTTGAAGTAAACTGTCGTAACGCAGGTCGGGGTGGTGGGGTAGGGGCTTATATACATTCATCTCTTAATTATAAATTACTTGAAGTAAATGTCATTCATTCAGAATCTCTATGGTTGGAGGTACATACTGGTAATGGAAATGCTATAGTTGGTATTATTTATAGGAAACCAAATACTGACATTGTAGAATTTCAAGAGGAGTTGTTAAATGTACTGAGGAGATTTAAGTTAGAAAAAAAACACTTTATCTTAATGGGTGATTTTAATGTTGATGCAAATAATAGAACTAGTTCAGTAAGTATTGAATCCTTTCTCACATCCATGGAGTGCCTTTGTTTCCATCAGTTAATTTCCACACCAACCAGAGTGACAGACTCATCTGCAACAATTATTGATCATATTTATACTAATATAAATCAGTATCAAATCTATTCTGGAACATTAACCACTGATATATCAGATCACTTCCCTATTTTTGCTTTAGTAGAAAACCACCCTATTAGAATATCTCATAGACAAAAAATTTCATTTCGAAATTATGATCATTATGACCCTTCTCGCTTTTGTGATGAACTTGCAAATGTATCCTGGGAAGGTGTCTATGATTGTACTGATGTTAACGCTGCTTATAACAGATTTCATTTAATTTTTAGTAGGATTTGTAACAAGCATGCACCAATTACCACAAAAATAATCAGCAACAAAAAGGCTAGGAAACCATGGATCTCTAGAGCCATTAGGAAATCTATCAAAACTAAACATAAACTTTATTCTAAGGTTTTAAATTCAAACTTTGATGGTGCAGCTGTTGATGTGTACAAAAAATTCAGAAATATGCTATTGTCTGTAATTAGGAATGCCAAAAAGTTGCATTATAGTACTGTTTTTATGGACAACAAAGGCAATTCAAATATGACTTGGAAAACTATTAAAGAAGTACTTGGAGGTCAAGGAAGAATAGCTAGGAAAACTTTGCCTGATAGTCTGCATATTGTATCAAATGATTCTAATGCCCACATCTCTGAGATCAGTGATATTGTTGAAGCTTTGAATGACTACTTTGTCAAAATAGGTCCTAATTTGGCTAGTAATATTAATTCAACCAATCATAATTTTAAAGACTATTTATCTACTCCTTTAACTAATTCATTTTTTATGAATCCCACTACACAAGCTGAGGTCTATAATCTCATAAATTCATTGAACATTAAAAAGGCGTGTGGTCATGATGATGTACCAGTTAAACTTCTTATTAATGGAGCAGCAATAATATCTAAACCTTTAGCTTATATTTTCAACCTATCTATTTCTTCAGGAATCTTCCCCACAACACTTAAAATAGCAAAAGTTACACCCATCTTTAAAAAGGGAGCCACTGATGACCCTGGCAACTACAGGCCAATATCAGTCTTACCTCTTTTAAGCAAAGTATTAGAAACCATTGTAAATAATCGTCTAATGCATTATATAGAAAAAAATAATATTCTTTACGAGCATCAATATGGGTTTCGCAAAAAATATAGCACAAAATTGTCCCTTATTAACCTTGTCAATTATCTTATCAAGCAGATGGATGAAGGCAGAGTCACTCTTGGCATTTTTCTCGACTTTTCCAAGGCTTTTGATACTATTAATCATGAAATTCTTCTTTCGAAAATGGCCCATTATGGCATTAGGGGATTGCCTTTGAAATGGTTCACTGATTATTTATATGATAGATACCAATATATCCATGCTAGTAGTAACACATCATCTAACCGTATTATTCAATGTGGAGTGCCACAAGGTTCTGTCTTAGGTCCCACTTTATTTTTGTTATTTATCAACGACATTGCTTCCTCATCCATTTTTTTCCAATTCAGATTATTTGCAGATGATTCTAATTTATTTCACACTTTTCCTGACAATCATTACAATATAAATTTATCTAATGTTGATGCCCACTTAAATAACGTATTAAAGTGGTGCAATGTAAATAAACTTACCATTAATCATCTCAAAACAAACTACATTCTATTTAGAAATACTAGGAGAAAAATATCCCTTGAAGGTTCTCTCCACATTAGTAGTAGGGTTATTGATGAAGTGGAGTCAACAACTTTTGTTGGTGTTATTTTAGATAAACACCTAAATTGGTCAAAGCATATTCAAATGGTAAACTCCACTGTTAGGAAAAAAGTTGGTATTTTGTTCAAATTAAGACATTTTGTACCTAAAGATATCCTTATTCTGATATACAAATCTTTTATCCAACCACACATCACCTATGGTATTGAAGTATGGGGATCTACATATTCATCACATCTGACATGTATTCACAAGTCTCAAAAAATGGCAGTCAGAGCTATTACTTTTAGTTGTATCTCTGCACATTTTAACAATTTATTTAGTGAACTTCAAATTCTTGATATATTCAAATTACATAAACTCCAACTTTGTACTTTCATGTATGATTTATTAACCAACAGGTTACCTCACCGTTTTACAGATTATTGCACTCCACCAGTTCATGAATATAGTACTAGGTTCAAGGGTAGGAGAAATCTCCTTCTACCTAAAGTAATCACATCCATAGGCAAGTTTGCAATATGTTTCACAGGTACGGCCTTTTGGAACAGTCTACCACATAGTATTAGATCACAACCATCTAGAACTTCATTTCGTGATTCACTAAAAAACTCACTCATTAAAGACTATGTCCACTAATTGTACATTTTGTATTTAATTATTTGTTTGTATTTATGTTATTTGTATCTGATATTTTCTTTACGTGTACACTGCCCTCTAGTTGTTTTGCTTTAGTAACGTTGTAACATTCCAGTGTCTACGGTGTCAGACTCGACTAGCATTATGCTATTTTTCTGACTCCCATTACCAAATTATCAACCTGTATTTACTTTATTGTGCAAACTGTAAAAAAATCTTATATATGGTAATAAAACAAATCGTATCGTATCGTATCGTATCGTATTTCGATTATCGTAATATTGTGCGACTATTTTGCGGCTGCAGCGGCTGCAAAACCGTGGCATGCGTATTATTTTTGAAATGTCACTATAGAACACACAGTGCTGATATGTTAACACGCCTGAAGTGGATGTCAGTGAAGCAAGGATTTTACTTCTGTAAATGTGTTTTAATGTATAAGATCAACAATAATCTAACTCCTCATTATCTTAACAGTTCAACCAAAATAGATAAAGTTCATAATAACAGAACCAGGGCTAGTGCCAGAGGAGATTTCTATCAGAATGACTGCCATAGAAGTTCTTTGAAATATATGGCATCCAATATTTGGAATAGGATTCCCAGATCTATAAGAGATCTGGAATCTCTGAATGGTTTTAAACAGATATGTGCCCGACACGTACTCGATGTTTTGTAATCCTTTCTTGAACTGTATACATGTTTTAACTCTTTAGCGACAGTACTCGACTTTGTACTCTGTTTTGTTTTGTTTTGTTTTGTTTTGTTTTGTTTTGTTTTGTATTCATCGAGTTACTTATTACTTTGTGTGTTATGTACTTCTTAAAGATATTTCTATGGCTCCATGAAAAAACAGCCACTACTTTGTAGAAAGCTGATTGGATTCGAATAAAGAACAAGAATAAGAATAGTTGGTAGATGTGAAGGGTTGACCAATAGACCCTGTAGTGGTGTTTTAAATTTAGAATTCGTTCTTTATGATTAAGTACATAAGATAAACTAAGATGATGTGAGTAAATAGCAATATTGTAGTAAGATAAATGGAATATTGAAACAGATCAGTAAATATTTGTGATGATTCTTTTTTTCCAGACAAAATGGAGTTCAAATTGCTAGCAATATTAGTCTTGGGGATATCTATAACTGTGAGTATAGTTTGGTGTGTTACTTCACAATGTGGTTCTCTAAATGCATTCATTTTTAACTAGCATGCAACTTTAACGAGTCTTTGACTAGAATAGTGCCCTAGGGAAAATATAAATACGAATAGTATCCCGTGTCTATTCAAATCGAGACCACTATGGGTCACTTCTTCATACCACGTGACACGATCTAAGCCAATGACACGTAGTTCAGTAGTTGAAATAATACGTTTGAATACGAAAGTTAAGTAATAACCACTGCCATTGAATAAGAGACTCCTAATATCATGAATTCTGCCCAAAAATGACGTCACAGTTATTTGTTTCCTTCTTTTTTTTCAAAGCAAACGTACGGCTACAAGCCTGGTAAGTTAGACTTTTCTCTAAGTTACTAGGTATAGCAAGTGACAGTCACCATTCATGTACATGCCAAGTATGTCACCATGATATCAAGTTCAAATCCGAATTTAATTTAAAAATAAATAGTCAAAAAATATCCATGTTCTGCTGTACATGTTTTCTATGCATGTATGCTGACATCTATGAGACCTGGCATGTCCAATGAAGGAGGAAACGCCCTTGGTGTACGCGGTATACAACCATGAAATGAATCCTCAAAATGCACGTTTACGAATGCATTGATTTCCTAAAAGTGTCGTGTCTCCCCCCCCCCCCCCGGGCCCCGTTAATATTTGTCATTTGATGTGTAATTTTCTCAACAGTGGCGAGTGTCTGTTTGTGCAGGAAATTTGAAATCTACTGCGAAAGGCACCAACCATATATTACAGGACGCACCTTACAGGAAGGCGCTAGTGATCTCTGTGCTAGTCGTGGTGGCCATCTTGCCCATATCGACAACAAGGAACTTCACGATGGTATTAGAAAACGTATTAGTGAAAAGGGGGCTGATGGGCCACCTTGTATCGACAATTTCGGTTTCTGGACTGGTATGAATGACATCGAGTTTGAAGGCGATTATGTATGGACTGACGGAACTCCGACATGTTATATTGGCTGGGCAAGCAATGAACCAGATAATAACACAAAACTCGATACTGCAGACGGCCAGGATTGTGCCCAACTATGGTATTGAACTATTCATCTATCACTATCAGTCTCACTGTCTATCTATATCACTCTCTCAATCTCTGTCTTCCTGGCTTACGACTGTCTGTCTGTCTGTCTGTCTGTCTGTCTGTATGTATGTATGTATGTATGTATGTATGTGGGTGGGTGGGTATGTATGTATGTATGTATGTATGTATGTATGTCTGTCTGTCTGTCTGTCTGTCTGTCTGTCTGTCTGTCTGTGTCTGTCTGTCTGTCTGTCTGTATGTATGTATGTATGTATGTATGTATGTGGGCGGGTGGGTGGGTGGGTGGGTGGGTGGGTATGTATGTATGTCTGTCTGTCTGTCTGTCTGTCTGTCTGTCTGTCTGTCTGTCAGTCTGTCTGTCTGTCTGTATGTATGTATGTATGTGTGTGTGTGTATGTATGTATGTATGTATGTATGTATGTATGTATGTATGTATGTATGTATGTATGTATGTACGTACATTTGTTTGTTTGTTTGTTTGCATGCATGTATAACCCATCACTAGTCGTTAAAATGTCTTCTGGTTTAGCGAAATAAGAAAGTTACTAAAAAGTTAAGGGACCATTTTACATGTAAATTAAGGGCAATATTAAGACATTAAAAATACTATCATCTATATTTTAGTTATGTTCGATAAGACCATGAAACAATTACACTTTTAAATGTACCAAAATGAAAATATCCTGCCATACATGTTTTTTTGTATTGGTTTATGGTTTATGGTTTATTACCTCTAGAAGGCACTAGAACATTCTTCGCTTATGTATTTCTCCTTTTCCGTATTTCCTTTTATAAGATAATTATGTGAGTCCCACTAGGATGTATATAGCCCATTTTAAACATGGATGGCGTAGTATCAATAAAATAATCCATAGACAAAGATTTGTTTTATCAATTGACAGAGAGTTGAGTCAAAGGGCAGCAGGAATGTTGTTATCATATGGAATACTGATAAAGTCACGTGACTTGAAGCTAGTTTTATGCCTTCGATTTTTTGTAACAAGAGAAATCCACGAGACTAAGAGAACAAGTGAATGTTGTTGCTATATTTCCAGTCAACAAAGTAATCAGTTTACCAAAGTTCGGTTGACAATTGTTATCAGAGTATGTTATTGGATTTATAGTAATGTGTTGTTCCAGTGTCTGTATCTTCATGAAACTCACGTGTCTTGTTTCGTGGTAAGGGAATACAAATTTATTGATTGACAGTACCAAAGGAGTAACACTGTCTGTGATCAGATAGTATGTATGTTTTAACAAGTTGAAAGTATTGATGGGGAGAGATCAAATCTATTTATTGAGATACCAACCAAACTAAGAGTGAAACTTGTGTTATTGTTTCTTTCAACAAAGCAATTGAGGTTTGAATTTTCAATCAAGTCGCCAACGATAGTTTTGTAACTATGATTGTTAACTGGTGCAGATATAGACGGCACGAAATGAAATCCAGCGATCAGCGATAATCGGATGATGTTTTTTTCCCCGAACAGGTTTAGGTTTGGCGAAGAAGGCTTAACGGATGATGAATATTGTGATGTACGATCCAAGGGAATAATTTGTGAAATAACAAGTAAGTTAGTATAAAATATTAAATATTGAAGAATTGTATTTGCAATTCAATTCTATTTTATCAAATGTTACTTTAGTAGTCTTTGAATTAGGTCACAGAATAATGAATGTATCGAAGAAAAAGGCTTTCACTTTCATAATGATAGTAGTAGTTATCATACGTTTGTGACAGTGAAAATGCTAACATGCTATCGAATCAAGCCTGTATTATGCCTAACGTCACAGGTATGTTTAATTCAAAAGATCCTCATCAATAACGATATGCTTATGGGTGAAAAATCAAAGTAATATTTTCTTTTTGTTAATTATGTAATGTAATGTAAGATGAAACCTTCAAATGTGTCACATAAAGATTTTACTAATAATCTCTCTCTCTCTCTCTCTCTCTCTCTCTCTCTCTCTCTCTCTCTCTCTCTCTCTCTCTCTCTCTCTCTCTCCCCTCTCTCTCTCTAGGTTCATGTTGTTGCAACAACTTCATATAATCAAAATCTCCAACTCTATCCCACAACTTTCAACTTATCATGACGCGATTCGTTGATTTCCTGTCCAGCATTTTTCTTACATGTATCTACTCTTAGTCGTTTATCGGCATGTGTAATTTCAGACTTGTCTTTTCCCTCCAAATAAACATCGATGTTCAGCAGTAAAGATTTTGTGTTACTTCTTTGAATGTGTTTTAGATATATGCATGTCTCTTCTGGTTAATGTGGTGAGTCACGTGACCTGGTCATGCGAGATAGAGCTATAATTTCACGAATTTGGCACAAAAGTAAAGGTAGTTGATATATATTATATTTAATTGTACCCGAAGTTTCTCGTTCTCCCCTTTGTTACCATTCTATTATTCTGGATACGACCGCGGAATCCAAGCATTCGGCTAACTAGAATAGACACAAACTAAAACTATTATTGCGACATGTTGATATATGCAATTGAATGGACATTGGTTACCTATTCTCACAGCAGTAGCTTGGTGTTTGTGACGACTTCATTTCCACGATCGTGTTGTGTATAGTTTTGGGGGATTTGTGTGACATTATTGGCACAGGAATAGTATTGCTATCACAAACTTGAGTAATCTGCCACATGACCATGTTTTAGTTTGTGTCTATCTTAGTAATCTGAAAGGTTGGTTTCCGGAGCAGCACTTTCTGTAGATAAATCTATCCTAAGACTGTTCTTTGCTATAGTATATTGCTAGTGTACTGTATTGTTGCTACACAACGTCAAACGTTGATCGATGATCCAGAGTATGTAAGGCATATACAGAACCATGGAGGGCGTCATTCAACACGGTATACGCAGTTGTGTTGGAGGTGGATGTGGGGGCTTTCAACCATCTTCAACAGCTAAAGATGCGATATCTATTGACCCCCCTCTGTCTCTCTCTCTCTCTCTCTCTCTCTCTCTCTCTCTCTCTCTCTCTCTCTCTCTCTCTCTCTCTCTCTCTCTCCGTGGTCGTCCTGTGTCTGTACCATTACCGCCGATCCCTTGGAGTATGTCAAAGCCTTCTTCGATGAGACCGACCCGAACACCACGTGCACGAGTTTACCATCAAAACTGTGAATTTTGTGGAAATTAAAAGTAAAAAAATAAGCGTAAAAATTTACGGTTTTTAGGAAATATAACAAAAGCTCTGTTACTGGGACCATGTAAATTGTAACTGTTAATATTTAACCTACGCAATATTTTCAAGCAGTATTATTAGACGTTGGTGGCGTCCTTTGAAATAACTTGAAAACTGTTATTCGGGGGAGTATGATACACGATCGAGGCAAACAAACAAACAAACACACAACCACGCCATTTCTTTCCTATCATTGTAAAATCCTACATTGGGACGTTCTTTGCACACTTTTGTGGGTAAAAGGGTTTAATATATAAAGCAATTTTAATGTGCGAAAATCGGTGATTGCTATTCACCAGCCTTGGGCTGAGAGGGCGCTGTGTCAAGTATGAAGTACATGTACATCTTTCATCACCTAAAACTGCATACATCAGCTTTCTTTTGCGACATTGAATTATTTGTGAAAGTAAGATGATGGCACGGTGCTGGTAACTGTACAACAGTACCAAAGAGAAACACTATTGAAAGGTGTTCGTTTCCAGATCATGACAATAATTGAGGCCTTACCTGTTAATTATGTCGTCTGTTATGAAAAACCGTGATCCATTCTTGTTTGGTCCATGATTCGCCATAGATATAAAAGTTAAAACCTGTAATGATGGAAGATAAATCAAGATTATTTAAAATATCGATTAAAGTCTCCACCATCTAAAAGTGACGAGATTTCACGAGAGTGAACTGTTTCGTTATCTATCAGGCCTACTTCACGGTGACCGGACCGTGGCACAAATTAAGGCTGAGCGAATGAACGAGTTGCCCTAGTGAGCTGACGACAACATTGCTAATGATATGAAAACTTAAGTTTAGTCTTACAAGCGCATCACGAGGAGACATTTCGGGTCAGTAAAGTTCTATGTGATGTAAACCTCAAATAACAGTTACTCTACTTACAAACAGATTTGCGCACGCAAAATTTGCGTTCAGACGAAATTATTCAAAATGACATTATTATTTAACTCCAAATAACTACGTCATCGAATTATTTACACAAGTCACCATTATAATGAGAGTTTAAAGTTCTACCATGATAAAGTCTCTGAACATAATCTAGTAGCGATGAAGTTTTTTTTCATGACTAGAATAATATAAATAAATTGCGTGATGACACAGAGTAACTGAGAAACCTGTAAAAATGTGGACAAGATTCCTCTATTGAAAATACATGTATAAGATTCTTAACTGGACCAATATGTTTTAATTCAAAGTTTTCGTTTTCAAAATAACCTTCTTCATACATGCTTATACCTCCTGTGTCGTCATTATTGGTGAAATCGCCACCCTGGCAGAAATGTCCAGGTAATAT
The DNA here is from genome assembly GCF_964340395.1 of Glandiceps talaboti. Taxonomy (NCBI): domain Eukaryota; kingdom Metazoa; phylum Hemichordata; class Enteropneusta; family Spengelidae; genus Glandiceps; species Glandiceps talaboti. Next base: position 20,146,111 of record NC_135558.1, on the reverse strand, counting down.
TCGATTGATTATACTTCCTTTGTAGCCAAATCTTTTCTCACAAGTACACAGAACTCGAGAATTTTCTGTTTTGTGAAAATACGAAATCACACGATTAATGAATATTTGGAGCCGTTCCCGTGTTAAATACTTCGTAAGATACATCGTGTCGGGGCGCCCCCACCGGTCATACTCTTCTCTAGGCCGATGTCAGTGGTCAGACACGACGTAGAGTGTTCCTGAGTAGTATATTAAAGTATGTGTATGGTAGCACATGTAAACATGAAAGAGAGGAAAAGAAACACGAAAGTCTTAATTCCCAAGTACAGTTATGTACGTCCATAGACACTGAACCCATGAGGGATGGCCCTCACTGGATTTCTTGGGAGACAAGTGTTTATATGCTTAAAGAATTAATTATCCAGTATATATAAATAAAGGTTATAGACTCTCTCACCAGTCGTCGGGAGCATCGCTATTAGCTGTTTTGTATGTACCAATATCTACCGCATAATTGTACCACAATATCCTTGTACTGTGGGCCCTCATCGACTCCACAGGGCTAATCATTTGTTGGGGCATCGCAGTAAAACGCTAACAAATGATTAGCCCATGAAGTTGAGGGCCCACAGTACAACTATGCAGTAGATACGGTACATACAAAACAGTCCTTTCAGCGATGCGATTCGCCGAGGACTGTGAGAGAGTCTTGTAAGTCCAATGCCTCGTTTTTCCACAAACGTTATTAGTCAAGTACAATGAACCAACATTTATAAAAAGGACAGATATGAACTTGAATGATCACGTGATTAAATATCAACAGCAATGTGTCAAGAATCACTATACATTTTTCCTACTTTAGGGGTCACATAGTACATACTCCTGGCCATGGTAGCCTGGATTGTATATACCGTTAGCTCTGTACAACCGACATTTGTAATAATTGCCGAAATTTGTAATAACCGAAATTTGTAATAAAATTGCCGACATTTGTAATAAATTGCCGATATTTGTAATAAACTGACGACATTTGTAATAAATTCTGTGAACGACAATTGTAATAAAAATTGCCGATATTTGTAATAAATTTCAGAAAAAAATGTGTAATAAACCTGTCGAAATTTGTAATAAAAAAAAGGTTAAGGGGGTTCCTTGTACAACCGACATTTGTAATAATTGCCGAAATTTGTAATAAACCGAAATTTGTAATAAAATTGCCGACATTTGTAATAAATTCCGGACATTTATTACAAATGTCGTCAGTTTATTACAAATATCGGCAATTTATTACAAATGTCGGCAATTTTATTACAAATTTCGGTTTATTACAAATTTCGGCAATTATTACAAATGTCGGTTGTACATAGCTCTCATACAGCGTCACGATATCCCTTCGTATCCACCGTAAGCGTGGCTACGAGAAATGCGATATAACACAACCGCCAAGTAAACAGGATACCACGTACCAGGGGTATGTAATATGAAGAAGATATAAATATTCATAAAGTATAACTAAATGTATTATACATTTTCGTTACATATACACTTTAATATTGATTTCCAATAACATTATTATTCATACCTGTCATGCTTGTCAATTTTGATATATTTTCTTTGCTGTTTATTTTTCGTAAGAACGAAATAAGAATGAAATCATGACCAAATAAGAATGAAATAATGGTTAAATAAGAATGAAATCATGACCAAATAAGAATGAAATAAGAATGAAATCATGACCAAATAAGAATGAAATAAGAATGAAATAATGGTCAAATAAAAATGAAATAAGAATGAAATAAGAATGAAATAAGAATGAAATAATGGTTATATAAGAATGAAATAATGGCCAAATAAGAATGAAATAATGAAATAACGATGAAATAATAAGGACATAAGAATAAAATAATGATAAACTAATAATAAAATAATGATGATGAAATAATAAAATAATAATAAAATAATGATGAAATAACAATGATAGAATAACGGAATAAGACGGAATAAGAAATAATGCCACTGAATGATAAAATTATATTGAAATAAAGGTAACACCTAATTTTGGCGGGTATCTCACCCCATACGTGCAGGGCCAGGTCCACCTTTAGACAAGGAAGTTACACTGTGTACACACAGAAAACTACGCTGCCATGCATGTGTTATTTCTATTTTATCAACTAAAATAGTATTCATGTATAGAGTACAAAAGTCACGACGACTGTAAACATTGACACATTTTTGGTTATAGATTTCTACATGGGGTTTCTATAAAGAACGTATTTCAAGATGGTATTGTTGGTTTATAAGCCATGCAAATTTCCTAACCACTAATATAAACCTTGCAAGTCACGCTAACATTAGTAGACAATCAAGTTACTACAGCATGACATGTACAAAACATTCTGAAAAAGTCGACAAAATGTGAAACAAGCTTGAGCATTCTCTAACAAACCCGAGCTTTGATTTGAATCCAACAAAAAAATAAAATATAGATTACAGAGCTCGTACTCAACAAAATATTCATATCGACTTATTTCATAAGCTTATTCGATTATACACTGTAGCAGTTTAAACTGTATAGGACAAGTAATCACACGATTTTATGCAATGACATAGCAAGATTACGTCAGGATTTTTTTTTAAAAAGACGACTCTTATAAACGTGTGTCTTATGAAAATTTTAAAACGAAACATATTGGTAAACAAATAATTCAAAAATTATAAAGCCCTGGAGTTTGGAAAGGGATGTGTAATAATGTAAATAAACATCTTTGAAATGTGTGTCAGAAACACAAAACACGAAACGTTTTAAGTAATGATGTAGAGTTAGGCAAGATACAGAGGTTGTACAAATATAATAGCTAATATAAAGTTGTTATATATTTAGTAAAATTCAAAATTTCCATTTTTAGCTGTTTCTATTTTCATGATATTCCGCGATATCCGCGCCTAACCGAATCGCGCGCTTATTGATTTCGCGTTTATGTTCCAACATCATGCACATGTTCCAAATGTTCGGTAAAGCATGCTATTATCATGTGTTCACATCAATGGTATTATCAAATTTGGATTTTTCTTTTCGCAAGATAACGTTTTGAATGTATTTAGTACTGATGATTAATTGCTTGTTGATATCATTTCGGCGAAATTCTTATTTTAGTAAAACATATTATGATAATTATGTTTCATGCGCGAATAATTTAGATTTTCTGTTTATTGGTGTATGTCATATTTTGATGAAGGTATCAATGGATGTTTTACATGAACCATAACATAGCACAAATTTTTTATGTAGGTTTTATGTGGTTCTTAGTTCTGATATGAAATTTGCATAAATAACCATTTTTTGGATATTTAGACAATATATTTAGCTTTCAATACACGTTTTAAATTTCAGATAATTTAGTATATGCATTGATGATAAAGAAGTGCATCTGTCCTTCAAAGTCTGTTGATGTAGCTTAATCAATTTTTCAATTAAGGGGTACGTGATGTATCACAGCTATAGCTCAGATTTTGCATTGCACCGTAGTGTGTAGGAGCACAAATTTAAGTTTTTCCCTAACGGGAGGCATTCAGTTTATTTGATTTTAGTAACCACATGAGCTCATTATCTCAACACAGCTACAAGTAGGTACATTAGTCTGAGCCAACATTCTAAAGTTAGTTAGTATGTAATGCAAACGTCCCTGATAGCACTTGACAAAAAGAAAATTTCACGACAGTTTCTATAGTAACTGTCAACCTGTCAATTTTATATAAACTTTGCTGACACTTCGAATTCACTGTGTTCATTATAAGTGACATAACTGTATATGTATAAAGGTAAACAACTTAGTCGATTTCTCATTTAAAACTATCCGATGCTAGTCTGTAACATTGGTTGTTTTATACTCGTGCTATCCTGACAGAAATGTAATATAACAGAGTTATATTATTTAGATTTCTGTTCTTCCTCTTTTCATTTTGTCAAAGAATAGTTTATTAACTCTCACGTTAGTCATAAGACGGATTTCGGGTATGAAGACGGGAACGTTAGTCGTCGCAATCGCGATATGTTTCGCTGTGGCAGGTAAGTAATGGCTTCTAAATTAATCTGACTTTATTGTTTCAGTTTCCTGAAAATGCAGATACAGTTGCTATTAAAATATCTTTGCGATTTTTGCATGTACTCACAATCAAGGTAGAAAGTAGCGCATAGACGACTGGTATCACTTAAAATCTTTTGAATAAATAAACAGCTTTCTGCAGGGTTGATCCTGAAAGATGAATCCTTGAGCATACTTACGGGAATTTTTCTAGCTCGTATTGCATGTTATCTTGCTGCCAAAACCAATTGATTATTCTACCTGGGAGTTTAAGCTTTTACAGTGAATTTCACAATATTGTTCATTTAGTCTCAATGAAATAAACTATTAAATGTACTGCAACTCCATGACGACATTCGGTCGCCAATGCTTTTCTTTATATCAGCAATCTCATGAAGGGCGTCTTTGAGGTGTTCATTTGATGTTTATTTCGTGGCCTGTACTCATTCAGTCTTGCTATGTGAAAGTGTAGCATGTCCAGTTTCTTATTGGTTTCTGTGTGGTTATATCAAACAGAAAAACTACACAGTATTGTGAAATTCGCTGTATACGATTTCATTTCCTTGTCCAGTGACTTTCCGATTGTCACCGAATAAAACAAACAAAAGTACGCCCCTTTCTGTTGCAATGAGGTTAGGTGTCAAACATAAACTGACACATGCCCTTCAGCTGCTAAGTAGTTAGTTTTTCCTCCTGCAATAAATAGACTAACATTCGATTTAAAACAGTATTTCGACAAGAAACATTACTGCATTTCGTCTCAGATGTTCTGTAAGATATTACACTTGTGTCAAGCTATCGGACACGACTCACATCTTTACTACTCTATGGGCCTGTGCTTGCAAGATCAAAACAAATATTCCTTGCCTTACCAACTTGTTCCTAAAGAATCTGTTCCGATTTGTAATTTATCACAGAAAACCAGAATAAAATAACAATTAATCGGCATTAACAAATATGATCACAAAATATTCATTATAACAGAAGTTGTTTTTACACTGTTGGAAAATGCTACAACGGTACGTGATCATGAACGCACGAATCCTGCAAGTTTGACAAGTGTCAACTGATAAGTCCATGTGATGCGTGTAGCTTATGACAAAGTTCAAATGAACCTCTTTCACCCATTGCATCATGTTTATGTCATGCGACTTTTATTTTTGACTACATACCAAGGCCACACTTCTACTCGTCGTATTTATGTTGTTGTTCAAATATTAGATTCAGACGTATACGACAAAATATTTATTAATGTGTCAATACGGACAAGAGCACTAGGGTAAAGCTACATATTGTATTTACTAATGGACCAAAGGATGTATTTTCGATTGCTTTAAGCTTTAAGTTTTAAAAAAATGAAGCTTCATTATGATACTATTTTATTCATCAATCACTCATTGCTTAATGTATTATCAGGAATTTTGAAGCGACGTCAAGTTGAACAATTTTAAGGGAACGCGAAAACTTGAACATATATTTATAATTTGGACTAGAGGGAGAATGTACATACATGTATAAAATCTAATGTTGTACGCATCCTCAGATCCCTTTAGAAAATACGGTGATCTGATATTTGGTATTTTTGCACCTTTGTTTAGTTTTGCTTGGCACTATAGGAATTCCCCTTTTTAAGTTTGAGGAGTGTTACATAGGACATTTTGTATCCTGTTTTACAAGTTGTTTAAAAAGTATTGATCCAACTTAGTGGATGAGAAATAGAAATTCAGTTAGATTTGTAATGATATAATTTTATTTAATATTTAAAGCAACTTTACTATCGGCTATTTCATGATCAATGCTTCATTTCCACTGTTGGATAATTATGGCAAGATTTTATCAACCATATTTATATCTCTCTTTGTGATAATAGCTATTTCCACAAAACAGGGGATTTTTACCTCGTTTGCATACTATAACACCTCTTCAGCCAACAAAGATTGGTCCAAAAATGCTCTTTTTGGACGTTATGCAAGTTCACTCAAAATGTGATACGGCAATATAAAGTTCTAAAATGGATACAGACTGATTTTGTTTAGTCTACGTCTACAATTCCCATTCAAGAGGACTTGAGCACAAGTTCTTTTCTTTGCTATCAGAGTTTATCATTGGTTGGCCTGTCGTTATTGGTTTTGTCTTTATACCAGAAAGTGTTAGGACATTTCAGAGACGTTTTGGCAAGTGATTCTGGCTACTACTGTGTACAAGTGTATTGTCCCTTATTAAAACCAACTATATCCTAATGTATGTAAGCTAACTTCCCAATCACCCATACAATACAGACTTTAATATGCAGTAGTATGAAGAAGGTATGGGGCTCGAATGCCAAACTCGGTAGTACGTGCAAAATGGGGCCTCCATACCAGAAGTCCGCAGTAGCATGTGGAAGTTATGACATCCCCACCACTACCACACGTTTGGTGAAATTATGGACATCCCCACCCCAACTATACAGAAAATATCAGAAAAGCCAGCTCGTAGTGAATACCATTAAGAGACAGATAAGGCTGGTGGAATGTATTCGGGATGAGACACACGGACGTGCAAGTTTGCCATTTGAATTGAATGAAACTACCATGCCCACAAACACAATCAATATATGAATAGTTATTTGTGAGTCATTAGTTAGTCATTTATTTTGAATATTATTTGTTTTCTAATATACAGGTAATCCAAGTGCAGCTACCGTTCATCCATCAACCATCGGTGAGTTTATGTATATACTGTTGAGGTATATTAATCAGTCAGTCACGCTATCTAGAAATAATGGATATAACAAAGTCATTAATTGGTAGACATTCACACTCAACTAAATGGTTGATTGACTATCGAAGCTGAGCACATAAATAAACCACTTCTGGTTGCTGTACTTCATTATACCACTGGACAATATTACAAATCAAACCTACTTAAAAACTATAAATCACAATTTTAGAGAATCTATTCTACAAATGGCGGTGCAAACCTTGGTGTTTAATTGATGATTTCATTCTGATATGTATGGCCAGTGAGACTAGTGTGTTTGGTTAGCGACGTTCTGAAATGTACTTGTCTCTTAATCCTAATGTGCCTGGTGTTTGGTTTATGACTCTATAATCTGAAATATATGGTCCGTGACCCAAGTGAGCCTTGTGTGTGGTTCACTACCCTGAAATGTATGGTCTATGAACCTACAGTATGCCTATGGTTTGATTGACGATCCTGTAATCTGAAATGTTTGGTCCATTAAGTAATAACTGCTAATATTAAGATGGTCCTATTGAATCAAGTAGTAATTATTGATCTATAACTCTGTTATGCATTCGTTATATAATAAGCCTTTAACTGAGGCAATAATCTGGATTTGACTTTATGACTAATACAATCTTTATATCTTTCAAAATACGTTATTGAAATAGATTACTCGCATAATTTATACAGAAGCGCAAAGCAATAGACTTCTCAAAAGCTTCGGCACTTTTTAAAACCATGATGTTTCTGTCTACAAGTAATGAATTTATGTTTTGGATTTCCAAAATTATCGAATACACTATCAAAGCATACATACTTTTTTATTTCATTTTAGTTCGTTATGTTCTCTTCATTTTCTTCTCAAAAAGTGAGCAACAGTTCCTACATATATGACGATATTCTTGTAAAAATACACATGACCTGTAATTCAATGTAACTTACTCCTGTTTTTCTACTTTATATTTGTTATTCGTCAGCTCCAACACCCAGTGGTAATCCCTGTGGTTTTGGCAAATTTACCTGTACAAATGGTACATGTATTGATGCTTCCCAATACTGTAACTTTGCCCGTGACTGTCCAGACAACTCGGATGAAGTCGATTGCCGTAAGTTAAACACTTCTTGCAATTTATGTGGATCTAGCAATTATACCTGAAGTCGCACAAAGAGAAAACATGACACATTCTCTTTACAATACTTTACCAAGTGGCATAGTATAACTTACTGAGTTTGATATTGAATCGTGTGTTCCGGTCATTTTCGTTCTGTCTTCCAGATACTTTTATTTGTTTCCTTTCTTAAGGAAAGTTTACATTATGCTTTTGTCGATCTCTTTTTATCGTGTCTGTGTTTGTGTTTGTTTGTATGTCTGTCTCACCGCACATCCCTCTAACACGATATCGCAAAAGTAATTCCAGAATTTCTAATGGAACTTGGAACACATAGTCCTTATGTCGAATTTAATAACTTATAACATTTGGGTAATTATCATATCAACATTAATGAGTAATTAGCATAGTTATTGATTTACAGTAGTTAGGCTATATTTTAAGAATACACACATCAAATTCAATACATCTTAGTACATAAAACAACCATAGTAAAGAGCACATGTAAAGATTGCATGTGTAGCCTATAGTTTTAATGATTCACTTGCACAATTAATGATTTTGGTATTATGAGGGTATAGTTTCCAATTCCATATAATGGTACATGTATTGATGATAACAAACCCATGTGGTTGATATAGCTTGTTGGTGTAATTTTTAAATGTAATTAGCATTTTGGATAATTACCAATTGTTTTCATAATTAGGCAATATCCATTGATTGCAAACTACGAATTGCATATAAATCGGTTCATACATTGATGATAACAACGTGTATATGTCCTGTGGAGCTTGTTGATGTGCCTTACATTTTTAGTTATTAATTTGCAAAAATGGTAACTTTCTGTAAACAGGCAATATCTTATGTTTGCAAACTTCACATTTCCTATGGATTGGTATGATTAATTTGCCAGTTACAGGGTATATCATGTATGACAGATATAGCTCATAATGTTGCATTCCAACAATGTGTGTAGTAACAAATCTCCAAAGGCTTTGTCCTTACGGAAGGCATTCAGTTTACATCTGGCTCTGACATTGTATGTGTAAGTCATATTTGCTCTACATTATGTTAAATATATTGATCTGTTTTATACATAGCTACAACATGTGACTTTCAGATTAATGAGTGTGGATGGTCTGAAGGTACTCCAAATGATAAGTTTAACTGGCACCGAGCACGTGGTTATGATACACGGGTAACACCAAATCTAGCTCCAAGATATGACCACTCCTCGAAGTCTTTATATTGTAAGTATTCTTTTGGGCCAACATGGCATTATCCTAAATTACTGTCGTGGAATTGATTGAGCCTTATTTAAAGTAAAAAATAATAATGGCATTATAACCAAATAAAATGGCTACCCATAACTCTTAATTTCACCTGACTAGTATTTTGTGAATTTGACATTGTTCAATATGAGAATGTTGGTACTTTTGATGGAAAAGAGATTGCTATCATTTCAATCTCTTGGTTTTCATACTGAATTTTGTTATTATATGGCAAAGTTTCTGAGACGTTTGGAATACCTGTTTCCTGCTCAGTAAAATGGCAGTCAACATGGGAGTCTCATCCAGTGGGGTGTGTTCTAGTCAAGAGATAAACATTTCAAATCATTTAGACTTGTCATGTTAAATGCAAACTGGGCATTGCATCTATGGCATTGCCATCTTTAAGTAGACTTCTATTACTATCTTCTAATGTTATTGCTATTTGAATTTGCTGAGACTAATCTGGCTATCGTGATGCCTTTTATATAGTATTTTGATATCCAAGTTCTTTATTCTAGCTTATTATTCCTACATTTCAATGGTTGGTACCTACGTCTACCCATACGAGAGGGCAGAATACTACAGTCCAACATTCTCAGTGGCAGCTTCTAAATGTAGACTTGATTTTTGGTGGTACCAATATGGCGTATACACGTCTTATTTTGAGGTTTGGATCAAAGCAGCCACTTTAACAACTAAAGTGTTTTCATTTTATGGCTCTAAGGGTGAGCAATGGAATAACCTGCTCATTGGAATTGGGAAGAGGACACCATGGCAGGTTAGTTATCTAGTAATACCAATCCAAATACGATGTTGAACACGTACATTTTCTGCAGAGTCGATGATGTCTCTTCCATATCATTTTTACCTTCCGTAAGGGAAATTTATATTTTATGGATGCTTGTGTTTGTTTGTTTGTTTGTTTGTTTGTTTGTTTGTTTGCGTGTGTGTGTGCGTGCGGGCGGGCGTTTGTATGTGCGTGTGTGTGTGTGTGTGTGTGCGCGCGCGCGCGCATGTGCGTGCATGCGGCCGGGCGGATGGGCAGACGTGTGTCTGTATGTCTGTCCGTCTCTCGGTATATTTTCTCACAAACGGCTGACTCAATCAGACAAAATTAGGTGCACATATTCTTTAGGGTTATTGCTAGAACTTATTAGGTTTTCGTAAACATACGATGAGCATGATTTCATCCAGACCTGTTTCTGTACTGTTTACGGAGAATATCGACTACTGTCTAATTATTTGTATTTTAATAATTTTCTCTGAATATATTATGATTGTCTGATCAAAAATTAATACTCTGTTTGCAACTAGTACATTCTTACATGTGTAACATGGTGAGAAATTCAAAACTGAGCTTTCAATCAAGATTAAACCACATTACCTAAAGAAAATATTGACCTCTAATTAACAGAAACAATGTCTTTTTATAAATAGTCGACCATGTTTTACTGAACATATCTTTTTTTAATTTGATCCCATTTTAACTCGTGCAGCTTTAATGAATTGTTTGTATAAATTACTGATTTTTGATAATGACAACAATTACTGAAGCCTTACGGAAGATATTCTGTTTAAATCTGTTTTACGGATGTATTTCAGCGATCAGTATTTTCGACTTTGATTTCTAGGTTATATTTAAGAGTTTTCGTTACGCTGGTTACAATGCAGCGACGGCGGTTGATGACATACAATTTGTTGATTGTTCTCTACCACGACCTGTTGGATCATGTGACACTTCTAGAAATTTTTGGTGCACGACCACAAGAGCATGTGTCGACAAATCTGCAGTTTGCGACATGGAAGATGATTGTGGCGACAATTCAGATGAACAGCATTGTGGTAAGTTTAGTTAAGCGACAAGTCAGATGAACTACATAATGGTAAGTTTAGTTAGGAAACAGGTCAGATGAACTACATAACGGTAAGTTTAGTTAGGAAACAGGTCGGATGAACTACATAATGGTAAGAGTTAGGAAACAGGTCAGATGAACTACATAACGGTAAGTTTAGTTAGGAAACAGGTCAGATGAACTACATAATGGTAAGTTTAGTTAGGAAACAGGTCAGACTTCATGATCGGTTTGATATCAATGACAAAAACCTCTATAGTCATCCAATATCTCATACATAGCATCCTGCCCAATAATAACTTTGTATCATGAGCAGTTACAAAATGTTCTATACATGGTTCATTTTCATGTCAGGTCGCTTACATCATAACAGTTAGGGGCTTACTCATTTGCGTGAACAATTTAAGGTACATGACTTCTCATTCCTCTAGACGTGGATAAAGATTCAAAGCCACGAATCGCCCCTAGACTACATATTATATAGCTTCGTTACCAATGATTCACGCTAGTATATTGAAAATATAATTGCGCAATATCGATCACCCATTTCTTTAAAACTATCACATTTCTTACAATTGTTATTACTGCTAGATTTGATTTTATAATCTCAGCCTAGAAACTCTACCTCAGTGACATAATATAATAAACCATTCACGTGTTGAATGAGTTGTTAAAATTTGTAATGCCTGAGTTGTTAAAATTCCATTATTGAAATCGCCTTTCCAAATGTTATAATGACGTATCAAGCCCTAATGATTTTAAATCCAAAAGGGTTATATGTTATGAATTAATTGTAATGCCATGACAACAGAAATAATGTAGTGATCTCACCGTAATACTATATTCACAATACGGTGAAAACAGTTTACTGGGTCAGGCTTTATATTTACACATTAGCAACGGGAACCATTCGTGAACTAATATATATATGTTCAGACTCCCAGGGGGTATTAAAGTCCGTCGCTAAATCATTTTGTGTTATCAAGTTCGTCACTTAGGAAGCCTTCAGTAATTGCAGGGACGTGGAAACTCAGGCTCGGACTGTTGTGTAAAATGTGACCCTGCCGTCATGCTAACAACTGGCCCTCTCTTAACTTTCTTTCTCTATAAGATGACCCTCGGTCCTGTTAATTTAAAGTAGTTAAAAACATGGGTTAAAATGCTGTCATAAATGAGTCCCCGAATAAATGTTAGGGACTTAATAACACTACTGCCATCATGTTGAAAGTTTTAAGGTCTTTAGTTATTTCCCAATATTACCACCACGTGAATGTGTGTAATGGCACTGCACGTAGTAATAAATACCCGATATCATTGACTGAGCCAAAGGCCACTACTCCCAAAAATTAGATTTGCACACTCACGACATTGTCGAGACTGAAGTTAAAGTTGACACGGATTAGCCTAAGTATCTTACCCAACTCTATCCGATGTACTCCTTTTGCGACCCACTTCTCTTCCTGCATCACAACTGACAATTAATTGACTACATGAGTGTCAGCAGTTATTTGGTTGATATGGGCTGATGTTATGGTACTTAACCCTAACCCTAAACCTAACCTTAACCCTAATCCAAGTGGCAGCAATGGACTTGGAACTGTTGTCAGTAATGGGGTGGCACCCCCCCCCAAAAAAAAATAAATAAATAAATAAATAAATAAATAAATAAATAAAAATAAAAATAAATAAATAAATAAATAAATAAATAGATAAATAAATAAATAAATAAATAAAAAATGCAAAGATAGACATTACAAAGCAAAGATAGACATTACAAATCCGACTATTAAAAATGCCCCCCCCCCCCACCTTTAAATACAGAAAACTCCATTATATATTTATCATTTATTTTTTAGGATCTTACGAAATGTGTGACTTCCAAACTGGAACGTGTAGTTGGACACAGGCCGTCGGTACAGATCATTTAACATGGATTCGTAGAGCTGGTATTACTTCGACAACGTATACCGGTCCCTCCTTTGATCATACTTATGCAAATACTTCAGGTAATTCATCAGTCTTTAAGTATTGAAGTTTTCATTTAAAACATATTACAGATACACTTGACATCTTTCACGTTATATGATAGTCAATCAGTCACTAATGCAAATCAAAATAATTATTTAGCTCCAAAAGCTAGAGCGAAGTATAGTGTAGACATGACACTGAACAAAGGTCAGTTGTGACATCAAACATTAGAACAATGTTTCATAATAAAGCATACCTTACTTTAATGGATACAAGTATTCTGTTTGGATAGCTTCAATAACTGTACATGTATTGTAATAAAATCATGTTGACTACAATGTTGTCGACAGGTTATTACATGTATATTCAGGGGTACTACGACTACTATGGGGAAACTGCACAGTTGGTCAGTCCCATATACAAAAAAAGCGGAGAGTGTAAGGTAAGCTACTCTTTAGACCTTAAGTGATAGTAACGTACTTTGCTAGTAGTAGTATTAAGTGTCACATGTCAATGTTGTACAGATGGACAGTGTAAAGCAAGTCTCTACAATAAAATCACACACACGACCTTGACCACACCAAATCCAACCACGCATGCAATTCAGTGCTGCACAACACAACACAACACAACACAATACAATACAATACAATACAATACAATACAATACAATACAATACAATACAATGCAATACAATACGATACGATACGATACGATACGATACGATACGATACAATACAATACAATACAATACAATACAATACAATACAATACAATACGGTACAATGCATGTACTAATACAATCAAAACAGTGCTATGGATTTTTTTCAACATGAATGGAACATAGACGGCTACTTACCAACCAGGTGACATTTCTAGAATTAAGTTAACATGTTATATTTATGATGTACTTTCTCGCTCAAATTTGTCCCACAGACAGACTTCCTGAATTGGCTATTTGATGGGAACAGTTCGTATTTCAATAGAAACTTTTTCGAGTTTGCATATTAACCAATTTTCGTGAAAATAATCAATATCACATTGGGTCGCAATTTCAAGTTCGCACGCCCGCACAAATACTCGTACACAGACACAGCCACAAGAAAACACACACACACACACACACATACACACACACACACACACACACATTGAATAGTGTGATGGAAGTATTGTTTTGTACAAGCATTGTCCTTAACCTTTATGAACCACTTGACAAAGTAGTAGAAAAACAACCATTCATTAAAAATAAGAATGAAACATGGGTTTCATAATAGTATCGTTCTACTACATTACAGTTTCGGGTATTCCATCATATGTATGGACAAAACATTGGTAGACTGAGGATCTATACTCGTATATACCAGAATACTAACCAGGGCCAAACGATATTATGGGAGCAAGTTGGTGAGAAGGGAGACTATTGGGATAGAGCTGAAGTAACGATTACAATTACCTCTCAATTTCAGGTAAAGAACATACATGAGGAAGTATCATCGTTCGGCCAGTGGCAGCGTAACTGTTGTCAATGTGGAAAGCCTTCATGTTGTCATTATATTACATGTAAAACCACGACTCCTTCATAATGTACTTAATGTCATTTTTCATTCACCATTGTGAAAATCGATGATTCAGGGTAACATATTATTATTTATTTCTAACTTTATATCTCAGAAGATAATTTATTTTAATCTTGTAAATACTGTGTAGATAACTCAAAACCTGAAAGTCAAACTAAGCGTTAAGTGCCATCCTGTAATAACAATATTACGGATATGTACTTTCTACAACTCGAGTTGTGTACTTTCTATTAGTTATCATTACATATACACTTAGTTTGTTGACTTTCATTATAGATCGTGATAGAGGCAATGGCTGGAGATTATTATTATGGTGATATTGCTATTGACGATATGAGTTTTACACCTGGATGTATTCTTCAAACAGGTAGGAAAAGCTTGGGGGTTTGCACTGTTATCTTATGTGATAGTTATAGTACAGGTCCAAGTTTATTTTATAATTTTACCAGAATTCTTTTGAGGTAACCATCTAATATTGACAAGGGTTGAACGGAAAACAAGACATCATTTTTGAAAATTTAAAAAAAGGCAACGTTCAGCTCGAACGTCACCTGAATTGTCAATAATGGAATAGCAAATTTAAATTTCATTTATTTATTTCTCTATCATCTATGTATTTATTTATTTATTTATTTATTTATTTATTTATTTATTTATTTATTTATTTATTTGATTATACACCACTTCAACGCCAGCCACGTAGAGACTGCAGGCGCCATCCCCGTCTACATATACTACACAGAATTTCAAGCGCAGACTACCAGTGGATTCTATACCTATGTCACACAGACTATCAATGCAAAACTAGTCGATTTGAGCACCTGTATGTATGTACCACATATACCGTCAAACATAGACTACGGCTTGATTTCACACCCAAATATGTCACACATTCTCACAGACTGTCACTCATATCTAGTTGATTCCGCATCTGTCTGCGCTTTCATTCCCAAGGAAACATACAATCATTACACTCACTCTTATACACTTGTAATAATTACAATAAACTATTTTGTAGAACCATTCTGACAAAAGTACTTTTCTGACAGGTTCGTTGCCAACAGCACCTGCAACAACGCCACCACCAGTACATCCAGGTAATATAGCAATGAACGACTAGCCGACATCTACATCGGATTTTAATCAGCTTGATTATAATCCTATTGGTGAATGTACACTGAAAGATGCATATTTTATATATAAGAAATAAGAATTCTTGGTACCTACTATAGCATTTCATTTCACGTTAGAGCGTTTCAATAGAAAAAGAAGGTCGACTTATTTTCATGAGAGCCTATAGTAATGCATAATTTAGCACATGTAGAAGTCATGGTGTTGACTAAGAGATCGAATGATGGTATGGTATAGAGAAAGTACTACTACTACTAGCAAAAGCCAGACCATTCTTCACAAGTGTATTTACATAAACCACATAATGGTGTTACCTCTCTTACAACTCTCATTCATTTCTACGAGGACATAAAGACAATTTGGCAGTTCTGACAGTGGTTCAATAACAATCAGTAGATTGTTACTGAGCGGCATTCACCCTGCCATATATAGATGTATGTCCCCATTTTGTCCTCTTACTAAATGGTGTCCAACAGAAGATGTTGAAAGATTCATCCAATGAAATGTTCTCATCAGAGCTCATTACATGTTGATGTATACGGGGTCGTGTTAGTATCGATGCTCTAATCATTGTTGATATTTTTAGTGATCTCACCAAATATCGGGTTTATTGTTGGTGGTGCGATTGGAGGTTTGGTGGTTACTGTTCTAATCATAGTTGCCCATGTCTTTGGGATAGGATATTTGAAAGCAAAGTAAGTAATAATCAATATCACAATTATGATGACGTCATATCATGCCTTGCTGACCTTATATCATATCTGGATGTGTTAATAATTATATGTTTACTTCACATTGTCAGTTGTTGACCTTGTATCTCGTTCACTTAGTGATACTGTGACATATGTAATTTCGTGTCGTCTTGTGCACCTATATTGATACTGTCAATCTTTTGTCACTTGCTGAACCTCTGTCTAATTCACTTTAATAGTGATACTGTGAATACTTCACATGGTCACTTGATGACTGTGTGTCTGGTTCACTGTGTGATGCTTTGACTAATTAATAGCGTCGATCTTGTATCCGGTACAGTCAGTACTGTGATGACTTCATGAGTCAAAGGATGACTTTGTATGTGGGTCACTTAGCGATACTGTCATTTAATGATTTAGACTATTTATCTACCTCACTTAGTGATACTGTGACTACTTCATTTTAACAAACACCACATTTTGATAAATCACCATAACCTTTCTGTAATAGCTTTCCTGACATTGTTCACTTCAGGAAGAGTTCATATAGTGGTTTTAATTCTGGAAGGCGGTCAGAGGACACGGTTAGTACGTCTTTTGTAGGTTAATGTTTGATGTAGCATTGTTGGAATTTGATAAATAATTAATTTGGTTAATATTATGCACATATTGAAGTCGACAGTAAGAATATGGTGCACTTCCTGTAACCAAATAACACTAATGTAGAAATTAGCCTAGCATATACTGTAAACTTACTTTTGGCTTGTGTTGCACTCTTTCCCGGTGATCCTATTTTTTATGTTTCTCATTACTTTTTCATGGCAACTATGTCGATCAGTCTGTCAGTCTGTCGATCTATTTTCTTTTTATTGGATTCCTGTTAACAAGCCTTCCCCAGCTTCTATACACTTTTGGTGTGTTCTCAGCCACCCTTTCTTGAATAACTTCCGTCCTAAAAGAATGCTTTGTTCGTGTACAAGTGTCGTTGTCGCCGCAAAGACTGTAGATGACATCGACAGTCCAGACACTTGGTTGTACTTTCCAGAGATGACGCTGTTCCGCAAAATATTAAGGCGAGCGAAAATAAAAAAATATTTTTTTACTTTGATGTCAGAGCTCAAAATTTAGGTCAGTCAGGTAACGAGAAACAAAATAAATAGGGTCACCCCTACAAATATGCTCGAATAATTTCATTCACTGTCACAGTGTAGAATTCTCAAAAACAAATCTTGATTTTTTAATCAACAGAGCAATTAAATATCGGGGAATTCCAACATTACGACGACATAAAGAATGAGAAAGCAAACTTTATGTTGTTAGAAAATGTTTTGCTTCGAAATTCAACATCGACAAATCCTTGAGAATAAGAAAAACTGTTATAAATATTCACTTAATCCTCGGACAATTCCAGAATGGAATCTCTTACCATTACCCATTCAACAAGTAAAGGCAATAGACGGTTTCAAATCTGCCCTCTCCAGCATTGATATCACCGATCTCATATAGATAGTGCTCACCTGAATGCCGATGAGATCTAAAGGACGCCGCCAGTGTTACGCCTGTGTGATGATAATCCTTTCGGAAGTTTACACGGTATAGAATTAGAAGAAGTAGAACTAGACTTAACTATACGTAGACCACATTTTGTGTACTCTAATACAAATGCTAGTTAACTAAATACATAAACAACATCATGTGTAACCTAGCACACGTGCTAGTTACACGAAGGCAAAAGATATATATAAAAAAAATTGCCGATAACACAACTTCAGAATATAGGGTAGGTAGGTTGGAATTTCATTTTCATTTTATCGACCGAAATACGAGATCCTTCTTGGTTACAATACTTCTGCAATAGTTCGATGAGGTGTAATAAAAAATAAAGATAATTGCTACTTTTAAGGGCTAAATGTAACTAAATACATAAACAACATTGTGTGTACTCTAACGCAACAGCTAATCAAATAAATACAAATACCACTCGTGTGTACTCTAACACAGTTGCTAGTTACAGTAACTGAATACACTGACCACGTTCTGTGAACTCTTACTAGTTTACTAAATACATAGAATTTGAACTCTAACACTAAACCCACTTTTATATAATTTAAGGTGGAAATGAGAGGTGTGGCGGATACGTAACGTTTCAGTAGAGGTAAGTCGCTTGTCGTAGATTTTCTCAACCTTTCAGATAACTACGTTGTACAGCAATAGTTCGGATATAAACATATCATACATTATCATAATGATTGTTTTTATATAGCATCGTACTATATACTACAATGTCTATATATTAGGGATGAAAAGTGTCTGTCTGTCTGTCTGTCTGTATGTATGTATGTATGTATGTATGTATGTATGTATGTATGTATGTATGTATGTATGTATGTGTCATCGTTTCTTTTCCAAAAACGGCTGGCTCAATTCAAACAAAATTTGGTGCACCTATTTTCTTTTAGGATAATGGCTAGAACTGATTAGGTTTTGGTTAACATGCCATGAATATCAATGAGCTATTTACTAAATTAACGATTTTCGGTAATTACGCTATATATCTTAAGAATGCACCTTTCAAATTCAATATAATGTGAGACATGCATTGACGATAGCAATGTGCATGTGTCATATAAAGTTTGATAACATAGCTTGTAGTTGTAATGACGTATTTGCATAATTAATATTTTCATTAATTAGGCTATAACTTAAGAATGCACACTTCAAATTTAATATAATTTGGCAAATACTTCAAACACAAGACAGGGCACATGTCCTAAAAGGCTTGTTCGTATATTTTCTTTAGTTTTGATTTTGCATAAATGATGATTTCCAGTAATTAGGCTATACATGAAGAGTGCAAGCGTCACGTTCCGTATAATTCAGTATGTACATTCATGATGCCTGGGTGCACGTGTCATAAACCTTGCTGATGTAGCTCTTAGTTCTAGTGAGTCATTTGCATAATTAATGATTTTCAGTAATTAGGCTATACCTTAGAATGCACCCTTCAAATTTAATATAATAAGAAAGTGCATAGATTCTAAAAAAGCTTTATTATGTAGCTTTTAGTTTTGATGACTCATTTGCATAATTAATGTTTTTCAGTAATTAGGTTATATCTTCAACTGCATACTTCAAATTCTATTAATTTGGTACATACTTCAAATATAACTAATCGCACATGTTCTGGAAAGCTCTGTGATTTAGCTTTTAGTTTTAACGACATGTGCATAATTACTGAGTGTCAGTAATTAGGATACATCTTACAAGTGCGCCCTTCAGATTCAATACGATTTGGTATATACTTCAAACATAACAAATATATGTCGTATATGTTCTGTTGCATTCCAGCAATTATTGTGTGTAGGAAGGAATCTAAACACTTTGCCCTTACGGAAGGCATTCAGTTTAAATCTGGTGTAAAGGTGGGACGGGTTTGTCCTTCCTTAAATTATGGATATTCAAATGAGGAAATATTATTGATAAACATATCCATTCTGTTAAGTGTTCGACATTGATATGCAATACTTTAGTTTCCTATTTTGTTGATATGTTGTATGTTTTTGTTTCAATTTCTATAACAGAAGGGAAAAGACGCGTATTCCGGTAACGTAGACAACCGAATGTACGATGGGGTGGATATAGGTAGTTTGTCTCCATCCAAGTAAATGCACCGGAGGCTGACGCCTAGTTTCCAAACTTATTGGCAGGTGTGTAAAAGACAAAGCACGGCTTAGTCCTTATACATAACTGTTATATTCAGAGTTTGTATTAGACAAGAAACACTATATGTTTTGCCATCTTTCTAGATATTGACATTACAATGTCTTGTTTTGTTGTTGTATTTCTTCTCTGCAAATGAAATACATCATACTGTGACACCACAGTGTGATGTGGCTGATCTATGCAGCTTTGACTATGGTTGATATGCTAACTCCAATGGTGCAATCAAATTTGATTTTTTCTTAAAGCAAGAAACTTAGCAAAGTTTGAACAAGCAAATTTTGAATAATTTTTGTGGAGGTATTAATCATCGATAGTTAATTGATTGTTTATATCATTTCATTTGCATATTTAGGTTTCATACGAGAATAGATTAGATTTTCTTCCTATAGTGGAGATCAGATTTAATGAAGGTATAAATAATTCTGTATGTGACAATTTGTGTTTGCTTTAATGCCAGGGTGTGTCATAGAATACAAAGAATCAAACAATGTACCTCGAGACTTAAACTATCACGCTTATAAACCAAATCTGTCGAGTAAAAACAACTAATTGATGTGTTACCTTTCATTATTTTCAATTTCATCTGACGTGTATAGTTCATATAAATTATGGTCAATAAACGGAATGAGATTAATTGAAAATCAAAGATAGTGTTTACATGTTAATAAGTATCACGGCATGAACATATTTTGAGGACTGATATAATATTTACATATCAATCGAGATGAGTGCAAAGATGGCATCGACAGTATCTTGTCGGATCCTTGGTTCGTTATTTAAACCATTATTAGTTATCAACGTCACCACACACACCAATAAGTACTATCCGAGATTACTATCACGAGTGTAACATATAATTGTGTCATACAAAACATGGACTTCACCAGTGAGCTGAACTGGGGTAGAGTTAAAATATGGACAATTGGTCCCTTGAAGTATACTATTAGAATTTAGATATTTTCCATGAGGTTAGATACCTATGATCATTTATATTTTGGTCAGCCTTGCGCCCTCCTGTGGTACACATTGTAAATAAACACGTCCAGTCGTTTTTTTCTTGCAATTACCAAAATCAAAAGGGCACTTGTTACAATGTAATATTCTAGATATTGAGATAACTGACTTTACCGACTATTTTAGTTGATAAAATAGAAATAACACATGCATGGCAGCGTAGTTTTCCGTGTGTACCCAGTGTAACTTCCTTGTCTAAAGGTAGATACTGCACGTTCGCGTTCGCGTTCTATTCATGGTTCCACTCCTGTCAATCAAACAGAACTCTTAGCCAATCACAACTAAGCAAAGTCACGCCTCCATACAGCCGCCATTTTGTCCCACATTGATCGACAGTGCATGTATAGATCTGGTACTCGAGTAGTACATGTCTGCATGTACTAGTGAATGTACGACACGTACGTGATTGAGCTGCAGTATTGCCGTTCCAGATTGTAAATGTGTTTTTGCGACAGTTCAAACGAAAATGGTGAAAAGATGTGCTTTGGGTACGTGAAAATCAGATGAGCGGTATCTGGGCACCACTTTCCCCCAAACCGAAAATGCAACTAGAAAATGTCTGCGGTGGATAAAGGGGTGTGGTCTACCACACTGCCAGCTAAATACCGACGACTTCAATAACCACAAGTATGTCTGTTCTAAGGTAAGAATTATATATCTATAAAAAGTATAAATGGTTAAAATTAACTGTTACAGTGTTCTTATTTTGCATTTTTCGCCTCGTGCAAGATTGTTTGTTCTGAACTTCTGAAGCTTAACGATCGTTTGCAAAAATCGAACCATGGCCTCCAAAGGGCAATGTTGTCTGCTTGAACTATTTTTCTTTTGGTTAAAATTTAAGTTCCTGGTTCAAATTTAAACCAAGCCAGAGGTGTTTTCGGTAATTTAGACCCCTCAATTGACAGTTTACTCTAAAATTACTTGCCAAGATGTATGCGATGTACCGTTTTTATGGGGAGATTATTTAGAGAATATACTTCGTTCGTTGAATTAGAATTTAGATTCATCTTCATATTCAACTTACAGCCGGTTATATTTATTTTTTAAAATAGCACTTTCCGGGTTCTAATGACCCAACTGATATGTGTCCTGACCCACAGCCAGTAGATGGCAGTTCATATACACCAACAAGACCAGAAGTGACAGGACCAGTGTGATGGTGATTTGCCTGCTGTGCAGCCGCCAAGGAGGAAATGTCTAGCACACATATTCGTCAATGATCCTACATGTAAGTGAATGTTTACATTTTCGTTTAATTAGTAGACATGTTGTGGGATAAGTCGATTGTTTAGAAACAGGTTCTGGAAAGGAATGATGTCCACACACAACCAAGTACTATAAGAACAGCTACTCGTACTTTATTGACATCTAACAAAACTCCTACAGATCACACAGAAATAAGGGTTTATATAGGTTTTACTACATTCCATACATATTGGCACGAATTTGGTATTGACCTTCATATGATTGGTCAATTATGAAGAGAAAGGATTGGTAGTAAAGATTGTTTGAACTTGAGATTATCTAATTTGACATAACTTGATTGGTTATGGAGATTGTAGTCAGGATCCTAAATTTGACTCAAGCTCAGTGTATATTTCATTCCCGATATTTCTCCGGGGCCGCGAAATGAATAGCATCATGCGTAGTATTGATCAAATTTAATGAGCGTATCATACTGTTCAGTCGTAACATTCAAATTGTATTGTGTCAAATTCTAGTCATAGAATAAGGCAATGAATAAAAACTCAAAGTGATTAGATATCATAGTACTTATTAGTAGTAAGACTATATGCAAATAACTAGTATAGAGTTCTAGGTTCATATCGAGTAAATATAGTTGGATATATATCGAATCTAAATAACTAAAGTTCACACATTAAATTCAATCAGAATTCTGTCAAAGTCCTTGATGACAATGTTCTGATAGTAGACGAGGCGTTGTTATGTGTTAGCCCAGTCTTGAATACGCAGTCTGGCAATAGCGGCTGCAGTCCTTGGAGTATGGCGACTATCGGGTGTAGTATTCGTTGATCTGTCTGGGTCATCTTGGGTCAGCTGGGTGGGTACGACATTCGCATTTACTTTGATGCACGTTACGCAATTCCAAAGTAGAATTAGAAATTTCGTAGTGAAGTCGTTGTAGCATTTAATTCATTGTAGAATGGCATTGTGATACGTGAGTTACCACTCCTCTTATTGTGATCAACGATGCGCTTAAATTTGGTCTGCAGAGCCTTGATGTTCGTTTGTATCTGCTTCAAACTTCTCTCCAGTCCTCTGTCCATTGCTTTTTTTGCCATGACTTGATAAACTTTACTATTCCTTGACGTGCCATCCATATACATATTTATCTTCTCCTCTGCCCACACAGCAAGTAGAATCCGCACTTCGTCGTCACACCAGTTGTTACCTCTTTCGCTGACTACTACAACAATTACATCCATGTCTATGGAAAATATTAGGAGAATCTAGAATTGCCTCCTCTATAATTATTGGCAAGATACCATTAGTTTCCGTTACAATTCTCTGTGTAGCAGTGATGTCTCTCAGAACTCTCTGAGCAAATTTCACTTTCTATGAAAATATTGTCAACATTAATAACTATGGTTGACTTGATTCAAACATTGTCACAGACCAACTAGGTAAACCCTGGCACATAATCAAAGTTTGTTTCCTCGATTCTAGTATAGCTTTTGATAGAATAGATCACAATATTGTAATGTCTAAGATTGTAAAGTTGAATATCAAACAAAGTATTGACTGTTTTTTCCCGACGGATTACAAATTGCAAAACAAAACTTGGTCATATATTAGTCTAAAAAACATAGTTTGTTCTGTGTGAATGGAACTCGAATGCAAATCATGTTTAAAGCTACCGGATGAATGCCACATTAATTTGACTCTTGTGTACCACATGGTGGTAAAATGTGAGCCACTATATTATACTAATAAAAAAACAGTAAAGCTTTCTACTGTTCACCTAACCTGCTTTGTAACAAGAATGACAAGCTAATATTGTACCTACCAAGTATCGCATCAACTTTGTTGGCTGCCAGTTTTTGTTTCACAACCTTGCCAGCATGGGCATTTGAAACTTTCCCGGTGAGTGAGGAGGTCACCATCTGCTCTCTGGAGAAAAAAACTACCATCAGGTTATTTACAAGTTGTTTTGGACTCCCATGAGAACACTTCTTTAAAACTTCCTCACTGATGCCCAGCTTTTAATTCAAATGAACCTAAAATGCAAATGAAAACAACCCAATTACAAGTAACCAACACATGAAAAAGAATGAGTTAGTTAATTAAAGATGCACAAAATGAAAACGCAGAGTATAGATGAAAATATAAATCATAATTTGATGGATGCTAACAAAGAAACATGTTTAAACAAGAAAATACTAGTACACAAATTTGTCTACAGAATATAAGATTATGGTAAATCGATATCTGTGATCATCAATTATTTAAATGTAAATGATATTATTTCAAATTGTACCAAGAGATGAATACTTAAAAAGTTTGAAGCTGTACACAACAGAATCACCAGTGTATAACATTAAACACATCTCAAAACATACAATAGAACTTTGTTTCACTAATTAAATCACGAGCAAAATACCGGCCTCTGAAGATGGGCACCGTTTTCTTTTTTGTCACCATGCAGTATAGTACACAAAAAGATTTCATGTAAAACATTAGTCCATGAAATTTATCAAATGCACCTCACCTGTGATCCTCTCTTTTCTGGTCTTGCTACCTTGTCACTGTTAGACTGTTGGGGTGCGTTCTCTTCTCGTCGTGTACATGAGATAGCTTCCTGGTCATATATGGTAGAACTGTAAGCAATCATAATAAAATAAGCATAAAATATACTGAATGTACAAAATGGCCACAGTTATTGTAGTTGAAAAGGTACCAAACCCAAATGGTCAACACACAGTGTGTACAAACATGCAGAAATCAAAATGCTTTTTATTCAACAGACATCTTTACTTTCTTTATATACTGACTGGTGTGATTTCTAGGGAAAGCCAAATGAAGAATCAGTTATTATTCGATTTAACTTCTTTGTTCATTCATGGGATGGTAATGTTGCTCACAGCAATATGAATGAGAATCAATAGTGGGGAATAAACCTAGAAACCTAAAATACTCACAATCAATTACAGTCAGTGCTATTGTCTTAGTACGTTATTTTCTTTCTCCAATTCTTTTATTCTTTTCTTCAAGACAGATGAATCTTTATCGTCAGATTCTTCCCCTGATAAAATCTGAAAAGTAAAATCAACACAATTCAGAATGCTATTAATAGCTATACAAATGTACCTATGACAATAATCAATAAGATCACCTGTATTTTAGAATTGCATAAATGCATGCACAAACTATACATCTTTAGAATGCACATCATTTACAAATTACTCAGTAACTGTCATAAATGTGAAATCAACATACTGTTTTAAATACATTGTACAATATATTTACATAGTGTAGTATGAACACCAACCTCAAACTGACTACATGCCTTCTTCGGTGAAGAATCAACCTATGAAAATAAGAACAAACAAACTGTGATTGATAGACGAAGTTGCCTGTTCCCCAAAACTACAAGTCATATTAAAATGACTTTTGATCAAGAGAAAAATGTTCATCACATGATGATAATGAGGGGGTATGGAAATCACATGTAAAATGTAATCTTTTGTAAGATGTGATACTTTTTAAAACTTTACTGAATGAGTTCTAAATATTTAATAGCTGACAATTATGTATTATCACTAGCAAGTTATTGTAGAACATTCACATGACCTGTATGTACGTATAAAATCTGAAATTTTGGCAATTTTCACAAAACAACTGAGAGCAATATGCATTATCAAGCTATAGTGGCAAAAGTGTATTTGGTGATTAGTTCAATCACTAAAAAATGAGACAAGGTGATATGGTTCATTTGAACACTATGTTTTAAAAAGCCATTTCTGTGACAAAAACAAAGAACAACCTCCGAGACAAGACATTGGACATTGATTAGTAGCAATTAGGTTAGTGAACGAAACTATGCACTGCTTTCAGTTGTCAGAATTTTTTTGAGAAGCTCTTTATATTTTGTGTGATCTATAATCTTACACTGTGTAACACACTGATAATCAAAATTTGACACAGTTCTTACTCCAGTTTAGTTTGTAACTATTAACTGCTAACAATAAACATTGAGTAAACACAGTCTAATTGAACTGCCTAGTAGACTAACAAATCATTATCAAACCCATGTAAAATTCAAATGCAACTTTTGAATAATAATAGTATGTGTTTCTACAATCCTTGCATCCTTAACGCACATTAATAATGATAATAGTATACATACATCTACAATCTTCTTCCCTTCCTTCTCCTTTATCTTTCCAAAGATAGCCTTGTTTCCTCTGCTTGTGGAAGTGGCACAAGCTCGCTTTTTAGCCTGTAAAATTGAATATAAAGATATTGTATTCCAAACCTTTTTACGTATCAATCATCTGGCTGATGGACAAAAGGTTGTTAATTGTCAAAAACAAACAAGCAAACAAACAAACAAAATCATGAAACAGCTCACATGAAAAGAATATACTATAGTCAAAGTCATGGAATACCTGTGTTTCAAATGATGGTCCAGCAGCAGCATCATCATCTTCTTCACTCGAATAATACAGATGATTCTTCACCTTAAATTTCCACGGTGTCCCTTCCCAAAATTTGGAGTTTTCGGTGCGTCTTCCTGTCCAGTCTTGAAAAAATTATCCAGCTTCTTTTTGTCATCTGAAAGGTAAATAAACACTGAATACCAGAACAAAGACATTTACCAAAGCAAACAAAAAGTACTATGAGTAATTTACATAATTATGTACACAAAACAGGAAGTAAGCATTTAAAGGCACGTTCATATTGCTTTTTTCGTGTTTTTTTTTTTTTCGGCGTAAATAGGTGAGAACAATTAGTAAACAGAGGAGATCAGCTGTATGTGTTCACACATGGAATTTGACACCATTATCTGCTGGCGTAAACACCCTCAACGAGAAGTGCATATGCGCGTAGTGCGATCACTGTAAACAACATGGCTGACGTTGTAGAGACTGCCTTGTGTTTTTTTTTGCTGTATCCGTTCATGTGTTCGAGAAATAAGCGAAGACGTTTTCTCATGCATGTTAACAATTTTCCTGTTGATTATCCGAGAAATAAATAATAAATAAATAAACGCCCATATCTTGGCAATGCAGTGTTATTTTCACGCAAGCTGCTGAGTACCAATTACCATCCATATGCATATTTATCTTCTCTGCCCACACAGCGAGTAGAATTCGCACTTCGTCGTCACACCAGTTGTGACCTCTTTCGCTGCTGTGGACCATGGGTGTATTACTATTAGCGAGGTACATGTTGTACTATGCTCTGTGACGATTGATAACCTTGATTCGAATGGCGACTTCTGCAGCCAACAGGAAGTGATCTCGGCAGTGTTCTTATCGTTGTCTTTAGCTGATTTCTTATGGCTAAATTTGCTATCATTTCTTCTTGAACAATTGTGGCAAGCCCAGTTCTTAAAGTCTCTTTTGCTTTTTTGTTCCCTCCCCCGAACTGACAAAGAATTAAATTAAGTGAAGATATTCTGATAAACTTAAATGTAGCTTTGTATTGCATCCATACACAGATTTTTTTTCTAGGCATCTGTCTATAAACTAATAGCCTTCCTTCCTTACGTCTGGAAGCAAGCCTGCTAATTCAAAACTATGTTTAGTGTCAATAAAAATTTCATCTGCAAGAATAATCTCTACTATCTGCCCCATGATGTGCACTTGCCCTGATTTTAAAGAATTTTGATTGGGAAAGATCTTAGAATTGTGTTCA
Source organism: Glandiceps talaboti (assembly GCF_964340395.1). NCBI lineage: Eukaryota > Metazoa > Hemichordata > Enteropneusta > Spengelidae > Glandiceps > Glandiceps talaboti. The sequence goes on along the minus strand of NC_135558.1, from coordinate 20,118,096 downwards.
GACAGCAGATCTCGCAATGCACCTAGTACTTGATCTTTTTTGAGAACATGTCCCCCTTTAATCTGGAGTATGATAGCCTGTGCAGATATTACTTTGATCATTTGTTTATGTTTACACATAGATTTCTTTTCAACTTTCTTGTACGAGGTTAGTGGATCTAAACCCTGATTAACAAGTATTTTATTAAAACCTTTGAAACCAACCTTTTTTATTTGCCTATCACATCCAATGAAAGTAAAAAATACCCGTTACGAAAATGGTTCTATAGAAGTCTATAGAAAGCCATAAAATTTCTATAGAAAATTTTCTATAGAATTGTATGGATTTCTATGTGTTTTGGTCCCTTATTCTATAGACTTCTATAGAAAATCTTTGGTTTTCTATAGAAATTTGATGGAAATAGACTTTCTATAGAACTGTACACAATTTCTATAAAATTGTAGAACATTTCTATAGAAATATGTAGACTTTCTATAGAACTGTACATAATTTCTATAGAATTGTATAGCATTTCTATAGAACGGTACACAGTTTCTATAGAATTGGATAGCATTTCTATAGAAATATGTAGACTTTCTATAGAACTGTACATAATTTCTATAGAATTGGATAGCATTTCTATAGAAATATGTAGACTTTCTATAGAACTGTACATAATTTCTATAGAATTGTATAGCATTTCTATAGAAATATGTAGACTTTCTATAGAACTGTACATAATTTCTATAGAATTGTATAGCATTTCTATAGAACTACACAATTTCTATAGAATTGTATAGCATTTCTATAGAAATATGTAGACTTTCTATAGAACTGTACATAATTTCTATAGAATTGTATAGCATTTCTATAGAACTGTACACAATTTCTATAGAATTGGATAGCATTTCTATAGAAATATGTAGACTTTCTATAGAACTACACAATTTCTATAGAATTATATAGCATTTCTATAGAAATATGTAGACTTTCTATAGAACTGTACACAATTTCTATAGAATTGGATAGCATTTCTATAGAAATATGTAGACTTTCTATAGAACTGTACATAATTTCTATAGAATTGGATAGCATTTCTATAGAAATATGTAGACTTTCTATAGAACTGTACACAATTTCTATAGAATTGTATAGCATTTCTATAGAAATATGTAGATTTTCTATAGAACTGTACACAATTTCTATAGATTTGTATAACATTTCTATAGAACTTTTATACAGTTCTCTAGAACTGTCATATTCCATAGAAATGCTCTGGAAATGATTTGCTTTTAAAATCTATAAAAGTCATTTCCTATTGCAGTTCTATTGAATATGTATGTAGCCATAACAGGTGGGATGATATAGGGGTATTATTAGTATAAATATATGACTTACTGTCATCTATCCATCAACTAACATAAAGCAATCAAACATACAAAAGTCATTTGAAATTGTTTATATTTAAAATAGACATTTAAATGCAAAGAATCTAATTTGTCTAGGTACTTTAGAGTTGTCACAATGGAAATAAAAATTCTCTATTACACACAATAAATTGCAAAGAATCTAATTTGTCTTGGTACTTTAGAGTTGTCACAATGGAAATAAAAATTCTCTATTACAGTTTTACACACAATAAATTGCAACAATCTAATTTGTCTTGGTACTTTAGAGTTGTCACAATGGAAATAAAAATTCTCTATTACAGTTTTACACACAATAAATTGCAACAATCTAATTTGTCTTGGTACTTTAGAGTTGTCACAATGGAAATAAAAATTCTCTATTACACACAATAAATTGCAACAATCTAATTTGTCTAGGTACTCTAGAGTTGTCACAATGGAAATAAAAATTCTCTATTACACACAATAAATTGCAACATCTAATTTGTCTTAGTACTTTAGAGTTGTCACAATGGAAATAAAAATTCTCTATTACAGTTTTACCCACAATAAATTGCAACATCTAATTTGTCTTAGTACTTTAGAGTTGTCACAATGGAAATAAAAATTCTCTATTACAGTTTTACACACAATAAATTGCAACAATCTAATTTGTCTTGGTACTTTAGAGTTGTCACAATGGAAATAAAAATTCTCTATTACACACAATAAATTGCAACAATCTAATTTGTCTTGGTACTTTAGAGTTGTCACAATGGAAATAAAAATTCTCTATTACACACAATAAATTGCAACAATCTAATTTGTCTTGGTACTTTAGAGTTGTCACAATGGAAATAAAAATTCTCTATTACACACAATAAATTGCAAAGAATCTAATTTGTCTAGGTACTTTAGAGTTGTCACAATGGAAATAAAAATTCTCTATTACACACAATAAATTGCAAAGAATCTAATTTGTCTTGGTACTTTAGAGTTGTCACAATGGAAATAAAAATTCTCTATTACAGTTTTACACACAATAAATTGTGGCAGTTCTACTTAGTGATACTCTCCGTGTGCCCCCACCATTTTTTGCACGGACTTGCTTGAATTGTAGAATGGCAAAATCATAATCAAGCCATGCAATATCTACCATTCTACTGCTCCTTTTCCCATTATTTTCTTCAGCTTCTCCTCTTTCATATCTAGTATCAGTTGCCTGTCAATCTATAAGGGGGGAAAAGAGTTTTAATCAGTTCTATTTTCTAGAAGTATAGCCCTTGGCTTGATGGTGTGTGCAGGGTGTGGGGTGGGTGGATTTTTCTGATAAATTACGCCTTACCTGCCACAATAACGGGCATTTCCTAACTCCAACAGTAATTACGGAGCAAGTTAAAGTTAAAAGACTCAAGAAATATAGCATTTTGAAACAGTTAGTACGCTACGCTACGTCGATCGATCGTGAACGTTTTCAGCGTCTATTAGAGTTTCTCCAGTTGGAATTTGTAGCGTTTGCTTCCAGTTAGACATCGGAACGAAAATGAGCATAAAAATGAAGAAAATCACCGCTCAGTATATAAAATGCTGAAAAATCGGTGGCAGTGACATTGGTATCTTATGGGGGGGGGGGGGGGGCGCACGTTCGGTTTCAAAATGGCCGCTTGGAAATTTCGCTCTTTTTGACTGAAAATTTCCACCACCGTCGTCGTCAATAATTTCCCTCAATATGTGGGTACAAAATGGCAGGAGCCTTGTGTGATTCACGGACACAGTCATCTTGGTAGAAACCCTGCCGCCTTTCCCACATCAGGACAATCTACACTAACCTTATCATCTTCGAATCGGATGAGCCTTTCTTCACTAAGCCCACGACCAGCTAGAAAGTCCAGCAACTCCTCGTCAACGGGACTGGGACTATCTGCCCTTGTAGCCATTTTGGCGTAGTGCTTGTGAGGCCGCGAGGCAAGGCTCTGTGATAGCCAGGTCGTTACAAGACGCAGTACAGGTCAGGTACAGGATAGACCATGTCAGGTATAGTCGATTTTCCGGTTACAAGATGCATTGTGCGAGAGGACGTCGCTTGCGTTGTTAGATTTAGTCATGTTTTGTCTTTATTATGTTTGAAATAACGTTTTCATCAGGAAATGATGGTAAAACATGTTTATCTCTTTAATTATGGGTGATTTTATAGAGCAAAGAATGAATGCCTTCAATGACAGAGTGGGATTTTACAGGTAAACCCAGGGTACCGTCATGTGACAACCGTCCCCCCCTGAGTAGCTTGCAAACCCCTCCGCGTGTACAGAATACATGGCATTGTATGGAGAGACGCGCAATGCATCTTGGAACCGACAACAGGTCTATAGTCTGAATCTATGCTTCAAAATGTTGTGTATAATCTAAAAGAAATAAAAATACTGCCATGGTAAAAAAAACCTGCCACTGTAAAAAAAACTACTGGCACTGTAAAAAAAATTACTGGCACTGTAAAAAAACTACTACCACTGTATAAAAAAAGCTACTGGCACTGTAAAAAAAATTACTGCCACTGTAAAAAAAACTACTGCCACTGTGAAAAAAAATTACTGCCACTGGTAAAAAAAACTACCCCTGTGTCCTCATTAAGCCTCCGTAGTTGGTTGGCCCTGGTAAGTACAATTAAGTATTTTGAATAGGAAAAAAATTAAAGTCTAATTTAAAAGTAAATGTAAACATCAAGACTGTTTAGTTATGCTGTTTAGAATGATTGTAGAAGAGAAATAATATTCCGCCACTATCAAAATTCAATTTTACTCTTCGTTGTAAAAATCATAACATTTCCAACACTATCAAATCAATTCAACGTAACGCTGTTGAAATATCATTGTTCCTTTTTCAGTAACTGTACTTTACACAATATCTAGCTAGACTTAAAATAAATGGTTACACAAAATCCTTCAATATTATATTAAGCTTCACCTACTACTTTTGACAAAGAGTACGAAAAGTTAGATCTTCAAAACTAATTGTTATAACTTAGTGATACTCGCTCTCCATCGAGACGCAACAACAAAGAGACACTCGTATATTTTTTTCAGTCACATGTTTGACTATATATAGTGTGCTTGACTTTGTCTTCTATTCCAGTTTGGGTAACTTGGACACTGACAATAAAAGTAAGAGAAAGAGGAAAGGCCCGTTACGGCGATTTTTCCGACGAATTGGGAAGTGTCTGCGTAGAGTGTTTGGATGTACAGCCAAGCATAAAAAGAAAAAAGAAGATGACGTGGATGAGATAACGGATGACGAACTTAATAAAAACGTAAGTTTCATGACATTCAAAATATTAAATGGATAAAGTTATGTTCTGATTTCGATATTTTTTCCAATAATGGTTTGGTTTGCAAGATCAGAAACGTGGAAAGAAAGGACAACAAACAAACAAACTAGACATATATTAAAAGACAAAGTCCATGGCCGTCATAGCTTCTCATTTTTAAAATAAAAATATGTCCAACACTGTACTCAAACAATCGGTATAGAAATATAAGAACTAACCTCTCATTATTCAGAACATCGCCAACATTTTCTAACGTTATTGACCTCAGTATGTGATCAATGAAGATAACAGTGAAAATGTACATTTTGATTTTATTCTAAAATTAAACAAATACGAAAACCTTTGTTTGTTTGTTTGTTTGTTTGTGTGTTTGTTTGTTTGTCTGCTTGTTAACTATTAATTTTTAGTTGGACAATGTGAACCATTTCGCTAACAAACAAAACAAAATAGTGAATGCGGAAACTGACATCAACTTAAAAAGACAATATAAAACTGTTCTTCCAATCTGTAATGGCTGTACTTTTGATGAGAAGAATACAATAACATAGAGACCATATGGAAAACGATGGAAAAAATAACTAGCATCAGATCAAGAGACCCATATATATATATGTGTGTGTGTGTGTGTGTGTGTGTGTGTGTGTGTATAAAAATAAAATAAAAAATCTATCGACCCCACCTATTCTAAAATAGAGCGTAATCGGAACCACACAATTATTTTTATCAGGCCAAATGGTGAGCTCATAATCGTCCATATTTCGGTTTCCTTTCATGTGTCTTAATAACTTGAAGCTTAAGTTTACTTAAAAGGTGGACGAAAATTAATCTTACATCAGCTATAGTATATTCAGCTGCAGTAGAACTTTTCGTCCATTTTCGCAAGAATATCACCATCTATTTCGCTGATTTAAATGCAAATTTATTTGCGATTGTGCCTACAACGTAGACCGAGGCTTTAAAGTTGATAAAGATTCAATTAAATTTGCAAAATTGCAATGATTTTTTAAGTATCATCTTTGATGGTCTTATTTCTAGTAAACTACTACACATTGACTGTGACAATGTTGTCAAGACTTATGGAGCTTGTTGGAACCATGAACATGGTCCGACCATTGTGTTGGAATTAGTAGAGGGAATAGATTTTCATGTACTCATCTATAATGACGTTATTGGAGGACATTATGTAAGTATGAGGCAAATTATAGTTACACTATATACTATTAGGTATATCACATAGGACTATCATATAGGTATATCACATAGTCTATCACATAGGTCTATCATATAGGTATATCACATAGGCCAATCTCATTGGTCTATCACATAGGTATATCATATAGGTATATCACATTGGTCTATCATATAGGTATATCACATAGTCTATCACATAGGTCTATCATATAGGTATATCACATTGGTCTATCATATAGGTATATCACATAGGTATATCATATAGGTATATCACATAGGCCAATCTCATTGGTCTATCATATAGGTATATCACATTTGTCTATCTCATTGGTCTATCATAAGTATATCACATAGGTCTATCATATAGGTATATCACATAGGCCAATCTCATTGGTCTATCATATAGGTATATCACACATATAGGTATATCACATAGGCCTATCTCATTGGTCTATCATAGGTATATCAAATTGGTCTATCATATAGGTCTATCACATAGGTCTATCATATAGGTATATCACATAGGGGTATCATATAGGTATATCACATAGGCCAATCTCATTGGTCTATCATAGGTATATCACATTGGTCTATCATATAGGTCTATCACATAGGTCTATCATATAGGTCTATCACATAGGTCTATCATATAGGTATATCACATTGGTCTATCATATAGGTCTATCACATAGGTCTATCATATAGGTCTATCACATAGGTCTATCATATAGGTATATCACATTGGTCTATCATATAGGTCTATCACATAGGTCTATCATATAGGTATATCACATAGGCCAATAATCCCATAGGTCTATAATATAGGTATATCACATAGGTCTATCATATAGGTATATTACATAGGTCTATCATATAGGTATATCACATAGGCCAATAATCCCATTGGTCTATCATGGGTCTTTCTCATATAGGTCTGCTATATTTAAAGTCTATAACATAGGTCCCACCTAGTATACTATTCATCACTGTGATGTCATTGTGCCAGACAGATTGACAGACGGATGGTCGGACGCAATATCTCTCTACCCGTGTCTATATTCTCCCTCAAAGTCATCATTTCACCAGAAACATAACTCATGTATCCATACTGTTTACAACATTTCGTTTCACAGATAACTCTTACAGAGCGACTACTAATAATATATGGCGCAACCAATGGATTGAATGCTTTGCATCAAAACGGCATTATACATAATGACGTCAAACCTGACAATATCTTGGTATGTACCTACCTATTCCAATTTGACAATATCTTGGTATGTACCTACCTATTCCAATTTGACAATATCTTGGTATGTACCTATACCTATTCCAATTTGACAATATCTTGGTATGTACCTACCTATTCCAATTTGACAATATCTTGGTATGTACCTACATATTCTAATTTGACAATATCTTGGTATGTACCTACATATTCCAATTTGACAATATCTTGGTATGTACCTACATATTCCAATTTGACAATATTTTGGTATGTACCTACATATTCCAATTTTACAATGTCTTGGTAGGTACCTACATTGTACATATTCCAATTTGACAATATCTTGGTATGGACCTACATATTCTAATTTGACAATATCTTGGTAGGTACCTACATATTCCAATTTGACAATATCTTGGTATGTACCTACATATTCCAATTTGACAATATCTTGGTAGGTACCTACATATTCCAATTTGACAATATCTTGACGACATATGTTACAATCAAATTTCTATTTGTCGTTTTTTAGATAACTTTACCAGGGATGGTTCCAAAACTGTGTGGTTTTCCATTTTCAACCACCACCGACAACCCCCAGTACCCATTTGGAGGAGCAGTTTAATACTCTGCACCACAGGCATTTACTGATCCATCATCACCGACCACCACCTCCAAAGACATCTTGCACTGGGTTGTTGCATGGCCGAGACGGTCTGCCTCCTAACACCTTATCTAGATCTCAACACCTCTATAGTAATCACAAAGATCCGAAGTAAACTAGAAAGTTGTAAGACTGTCCGGCCAAAAAACATCAAGATGCTGGAGAGTGGGACACTTCGAGATCTGTGCGAGCACTGTTATGCCATGGTCCCCTCCGATCGACCCAGTGCCCTTGGTGTTCAAGAGGCACTAACTGATATTATAATAAATACAAAATCATCCATGTAAAATAAAATTTAAATTTAAAAAAAAAAATCTATTAAAAAAAAAGAAAAAGAGAGAGAGTTTGGAACATGTGTCATAATAATGTACATTAATTCTAACTCACTCTGTTAGCCTATAGTCAGCTCTGTCACAAATACCTACACATGGATGTTGTCTTTGTCAAGGTTATGTGATGAATTTATGATCAATTAGGCAATAAATCAATAAATCTCTTTTTTTAAATATCAACAGCATAATTTACGTGCACAGTAGTTTTTATGGGTGGATGGGTTTAGTGTTTTGGTCTTATGTAGGTATAAACAGTGTATCTGTCTGTCTGTCTGTCTGTATGTATGTATGTATGCATGTATGTATGTATGTATGTGTGCATGCATGTATGTAAGTGTCTGTGTGTATATGTGTGTGCACGTGCACATGTGTTTGTCAAATTCATTATGAGCCGTACTAGATTATCAGTACATGTGTGTAGGCTGATATATATGGAAATCCGATCGTCGCAGGTAACAGTTTTGCAACTCGCATGTCGCATGTTACTATCGGATTTCCATAGATATACGATTTAACTATTTGTTCGAGTTTTAACCGATTTGTCACCATAATAGATGAAATTGTAAACATTGCGAGTTTGGCAACATTTGAAATTTAAATTACATTGATGACCGGTTGTACAGATTCAGTCAACATATTGTGTTTGTCTGACGGAAAAATAATACTCTAATTACTAGTAGAGTTTTAACATACTTGACGAATTCAAAAACCGAACATTCTCTCAAGAGTCAAATTTGCCGCTACACCTCCAAATAATACTGACCACTAATTTACAGGTGTGCTGCTTTTTTGTAAGTAATTGGCCATTTTTTGTGAATATATCTTTGGTTTTTTGATGAAAAAAATATGACAGTTTCAGGTAGTGCAGGTTTGATAGTCCTTGCGAAATTAGGATTAGTTTTATAGGTGCTGAATGGAGTAGTTAAGATTCGGGAATCGGTCATTTTCAACTGACTGATATGTACGTATACGTTTATGTGTGTTGTAGTGGAGGTGGGAACGGAGACTAATCGTAAATAAATTAAATGTCTAAAGTTGAATGCAAGTTCAAAACTACCCTCCTGTCACTGGCAATGTGACCCCACAGTAAAGGTCACAATTTCCGATTCAAGCCCCCCCCCCCCCACGTCACGCAATTTGATGCATAAGTAATAGTAACACCAAAGTGTAGCCTGCAGAGATGCAGTCGTTTTGTTATCGACTGCCACGTCGCGTACATGCCTTGGACATGGGCATGAATAAAAAAGGAGAAACATAAAAACCCGTGTTTCCAAAATATAGAGTTATCGCCATGTGGCGTATGACAATTTACAGAACCTTAACATTTATGAAAATATATTTTCAGAGAATTTTCATGAAAACCACATCATGTGTATTATCTATGAAAGTGGTCGTGAGTAGTCGTGGCCGAGTGGTTAAGGCGATAGACTAGAAATCTATTGGGCTCTGCCCGCGCAGGTTCGAATCCTGCCGACTACGAAAATTTTACACTAAATAATTCTAACTGAAGCACACTTTTGTTTCGTGTTTGTGTAAATGACGACCAACTAAGGTGGATGGATATATTGGGTAAACGACGTGAATAACATAAAGGTTAGACCAAGTCTGTGCTTATAATTTGTTAAACTGCAAAATAAAAAACTTTTAAGATGTGCAAGAAGATAGATACACAAGTGAACTGCGCAGTGCGTAACAGCGCAATAAACAAATATCACCAACCATTCCTGGGAGAGTTTAAATCAGTATCTATTCAAAAAATCCCTGCACGTCCCTCTGAATGACAGAAAAGGGAAGTTTTGTTTACACTTAGTTTTTGTTAAATAAAGGAATGGCGTTTTTTGCCATATACTCATTCATTATTATAAAATCCAATGTGAATCAAATACCTCGTAAATGAGTTGTCGTACGTGTGGCCGAGTGGTTAAATCTGTAATCGTAATATGTGAGTGATGAACACATACATCGCCGTATTAGATAGATACTGTATTCATGGTATGTGGTATGTTGTTCCTACAGGTGGTTGTTGCTCAGGGTGTTCGTCGCTCTCAGAACAAGTTGACGACAAATTCATATCTGGCATACTACTAATTCAATATGCCGGTCTAAGTTTACAATACTTTTAACGATTATGATGATCTACCTAAAGGATAGAGTTTATTCCAAGGAACACACTTCAAACGCTAGTTTACAGGTGACATCATCATTCTTATTCTACTATTGTATGCGGTCCGTACAAATTCTTACTGTGGCCATGGTATTGTAGCTGGATTATGCAAATATACTTTTTCTCTGACTTCAAATACTTATTTTTATCGTATCTCTTTTCATTTCGATTTGTGCTTGCTCGATACTTTGTTTTACTACCATGTAAATTTCTACATTTTTCCCAATAATATTAAAAGGTATAATTATGACAATTATTTCTATTTCCCGCGTAAAATGTTCTTTAAAATCAAATTCCATGTCTTTTAAAAGACTGTAAGTAGAATTTAAACTGTATATTCTGCAAATAAATAAATAACATAACATAACATAACATAACATAACATAACATAACATAACATAGAATTACGACCTACCCTATTTTCTAAAGTCATGTTATCGGAAACAAACGTTTGTTTTTACAATTGAACTGAGTTGTATTCCTTAAGGAAGGAACGATGTTTCGGAAAAGATTGTAGAAAAAAACAATAATGGGATTTGTATTGCAGGTTCAATGAACCTTCTCTAACACATACGATCGAGTCTTACGACAATGACGTGAACTGCTCGGGGTTGCGCCTCTAGTGAAGAACTCAATGGTGTCATTAGTCTTGCTGCTAGACGTTCGGGCTTTCTTTCGATGCTATAAGTTACTATAAGCGAACGAAGTTCGCATGTGAGGGCCTGCCCGAACAGGATGTTCCATCCTCGATAGCGTTGTTCGGCTGTGTGTCGTATTTTATCGGAAAAACATCCGAGGGCTAGCTGATAGACTATGGTGTCATATTCTTCCCAGGAAGAACTTCATACACGCATTGTTTATGTTTTGATTTTCGACAAGACACCCTGACGCCAACGTGACTTCCAATCGAAGCTGACACGTGTCAACAAACTAGATACACGCCTGTGTCAACATTCAATGTCACACACGTATATCGCTATGTTGCACGACGAAAATAGCAATTACATCCCAATGAACAGTGTATTCCATACCACTATGTATTAGCTTGATATTATTATGCAGGACATTCATACTACAAACTACTCAATACAATCACATCCATCATGTGTATGCAACTGTAGTATGGCCGTGGGCAAGTTCTTGTGACGAAAATAGCAATTACATCACAATGGACAGTGTATTTCATACCACTATGTACTTGCTATCATCTATGACCTCAAATGTCATAACAGCAAACCATCGCTTTCTCCCTGCCATGATACTGTGTATCCCTTGCAAGTTGTGACTTACATGTATTTTATCACAGACAAGTAAGAAACTGATATTGTTCACCTTGTAAATACCCTCTGCGGTCATGTTTACATTTATTATTACTAAACATTACGTTCAGCAAGTGAACCAAGTCTTATCAGTTCAGTAACAGTCAGGGGCCATGTTGTTGTTATGATTGTCTGTGTCTAATCGTTCTTCCTGGTCACACACAGTCAGGGGCCATGTTTTTGTTATGATTGTCTTCATCTAATCACTCTTCCCAGGATGGCATTAATTGGATCTCATACACAGAAAATACACTCCCGCCAAAGATATTAGATACATTTGCTACTCAGCTGATACACCGGTCTTCATGCTTTTCCCTGATTGGTCAATAGCCTCATTTGTAACTGTCAGTCGACATTTAACGCCCACACCGGAGTACAAATATTAAGTATGTATGTATGTATGTATGTATACAAGTAATAAATGCCGTCCGGGTAAATACACGCCGAAGTAGGAGGCGTGTATTGCCCGGATGGCATTTATCTTTTGTACACCGGCGTGGGCGTTACTTGTCAAGCGACAGTGATTAATCGGGCGATCAGCTAATCAGGTGTCCGCAAACTTCCCGCTTCAAAATCCAGAGAGCTGAGAATATGAGAAATAACATCCGGGTAATGAAAAGTCCATAGCCGGAGTATATTAGACAGACATGGTAATGAAAAGTGAACATCCGGAGTATATTAGACAGACATTGACTGTGTGCGCAATAGACTCCAACAGGAAGATGTTTGTATCGAAGTATCGAGTTTGTTATCAACCAGAAAGAGCTGTCAAAATGAATGATTGATGATGGCGAAAGCCCAACCAAATAAACTTCAATAGTTTGGTTAGTGTGTGTGAACCTTTCCGTAGCTAAGCATGTCTTGTCGAAAACGACGTTTCGCTCAGTTTACATTTAAAATCATGGAGAGTACAGAGAGTATCCAACTTCATTGATGTATGTCTTCTAACTCCAATGTAAAAATATCCTCTGAGAAAATGCACAGTACAGCAGACACTGTATTTGAGAACTTGAAGTGTGAAGTGAGTGTCTAATTTTGTTAGGGGGTGTATGTGTATTAGCTAGAGTGTATATAGCCCGGAAGATATGCAGACATGCACGATGGCTCAGACACTGTTATTATTATAATTGTTGTTGTTGAGGTGGTATGATAGCAGTGTATGAGTTATCTCCGGAGTATATTGGAATTCGAAACTCAATAGACAACAAAGGAAATTAGCCGGTGTACAAATCAGATACAATCCGACCATGATGCGCCTCACTACCGCTCGATGCATATTGGTCAGATTGTATCTGTTACGTACCCGGGAACTTTATTCGTGGTGACATATTCTTCCCAGGAAGAACTTCATACACTCCTAGTCTGTGTTTTGATTTCCAATAAGAAGACTGACGCCTAAAGCCGATAACATTGATACACGCCGGTGTCAACATTGAAACATGTCAACATTCAATGTCACACGCGTATATCGTTAAATACACGTTGTGACGAAAATAGCAATTACATCACAATGGACAGTGTATTTCGTAGATGTATGTGTGTATGTATGTTTTTATGTGTGTACCTGTCTGCATCATTGTCTGTCTGTCTGTCTGTATGTATGTATGTATGTATGTATGTATGTATGTATGTATGTATGTATGTATAGGTGGTTTAATCTGATGAAGGCAAAGTATGGATATGAAGAAGTAGGCAGTATGCAATCCCTGAATAGTTTTGAAAAAAATGTTAAAAAGATTGTGTTGATTATTAATGATAAACTACTAGTAGTCTCTTTAAAATTGTGTAAGTTTTTATTTTTTTGTAACAAAATTATTCAACTTTAAGATGAGAATAACTTTTATTCCAAGGTTACTTACCATTTAAACACGATACTACACATAATTATTTCATAGGGATTTCAAAGCCACACCAGTCAGTCTGTGTGTGTGTGTGTGTGTGTGTGTGTGTGTTTGTGTGTGTGTTTGTGTGTGTATGTATGTGTGTATGTGTATGTGTATGTGTGTGTGTGTGTGTGTGTGTGTGTGTGTGTATGCGTGCGTGCGTGCGTTCGTAAACGACTTAGAACATGACACGGTGCCTTGGTATTTGATGTGGACATTTACTTTGTTGTGGGGACATTTACTTTGGACGTATAGATGGAAAATTGATCAAATGATATGTGTTTTGAGTCCAAAAAGGCAATGTTTGGTAAAAACTTAAACTCAATAAAGTAGAATTGAAGAATTGTTCATGATAATTCTAAAACTAGTACTTGGCAAATTTGGTTGAAATTTGTGTGGTGTTTCTGGTGATATGTAGAAGATGAACTGTTGAGGACATGATGACCATCGGTCATATGCAAATGGTAATTGGGTGTAGAAATATGAATTTTGGTCAAGAAGATTTATTTCGAGTATTACTAGCTGAATTTTGCTGAAATCTGTCGATCTGCAGACACATTGACACAACTTTAATTAAACCACAACTACGCCGTAGGTATACCAGGTTACTGAGTCTGGGACAATTTACGGTTTAATGTTTGTCATAAACTGTCAGACACGTCGTGCCACTCCGAGCTCATCGTCCTGCTCCTTGAATTGGTTGTCCGATGTGTGAGGGTGTCCCTTAATATAAGGGAACGGAACATGTGTGAAATAATTCCATGACTCCATAGAATATTAAGTCAAGTCGAAAGGAGGCTATTGGATGTGATCTAAAAATATCATTATTAAATTTCCCTGTAAAACTTTAAGACTTGTGTACGTCGCATCTGGTTGAAATTCTGGTTCCTAAGAGCGCCACCAGCGGTCAAAGTGTATAATTTTCTCTTTCTAAGAACTGACCTAACCATAGTATGAAAAGGATATAAAATATAAAATCTAAATATACAGAGTAGCAGTGTAAATGTGTGAGAGTAATTGGCAACACGTAAGGGACCGGTCAGTTTCTCGGGGTGGGGTGGGGGGGGGGGGGGGGGCCGGTGGATTAGTAGGGGATCACCCTGTTTTCGAAATTAGCAGGAGTGGGGGGGGGGGGGGGGTAATCCTGTTTTTAAGATTTGGATAGGGGTCATTGTGTTTTGGATTTTGATGGAAGAAAAAAATCCATCAATCTACAGTGGCATGACCTTGTCTGAACTGTGGAATTTTTTCTTGTCCCATTTTTAAATATTACTTCACCTGGAGTGACGCTCTAACATAACTTTACACACACACACACACACACACACACACACACACACACACACACACACACACACACACACACACACACACACGAACACTTCAGATTATGAAGTCGTTTCACACCCTCTCCCCACCCCCTCCCCACACATCACTACCACCAATGTATAGATAAACTACACAGTTTGACTATAGCTGTAATAGGGAAGACTACCTGGACATGAGGTATGGGGTAGTAATAGGGAGGACTACCTAGACATGGGGTATGGGGGGGTATGGGGGTAGTAATAGGGAGGACTACCTAGACATGAGGTATGGGGGTAGTAATAGGGAGGACTACCTAGACATGAGGTATGGGGGTAGTAATAGGGAGGACTACCTAGACATGAGGTATGGGGTAATAATAGGGAGGACTACTTAGACATGAGGTATGGGGGTAGTAATAGGGAAGACTACCTAGACATGAGGTATGGGGGTAGTAATAGGGAGGACTACCTAGCCATGAGGTATGGGGGGGGGTATGGGGGTAGTAATAGGGAGGACTACCTAGACATGAGGTATGGGGGTAGTAATAGGGAGGACTACCTAGCCATGAGGTATGGGGGTAGTAACCGGTAGACTGCTGACGTCATTTATGATAACACTTTGAGATTGTATGATATATTCACATATTTTTAGGTGTTGATGTATATTTCTTTGATTGAGACGAGTTTTTAATTTTGTTATAAAAACAAAACCACCAGATTTGACTAAACTTCAAGTTCTCTCTTGACAAGAACTGTGGCTTTTATGTCTCTGTTAAGGTAAAAACACTTAGCATGTTCATAAATTATATTCATAAATTCTCGTTGCTTCCTTTTCCGTGACTGTCACATGACTGTCACGTGATCCATCCATCGTTACTTGAACAATGCAGACAGTACATTATCACCTTCCTCAATATCTATCCAATCTGTCGATGAAACAACATCGCTTTCTGAAACAGCCGATGACGTGTCCCCGATCTCAGACAAGTCGCCCACTGTATCATAACGGTGTCTTCTTTTCTCTTTGTTCTGTTCTCCGAAGATGTTCCGAGATGTTCCGATGTCTAGTTTTGTGTCTCGGGGCGACGTTTCGTTGAGTTTGACAGGACTTGAACTTAGACGATGTATGTTCTTTCCAAGCAGTAAATTATCTTTACTTAGTTGCTGATAACGATCTTTAATTTCTTGGTGGATCTCATCCATGTCTTTAATGACGTCATACAGATTTCCCATTTCGCTCTGTAGCTCCCGAATAATTGACGATAACTTGCGATTCTCCGAGAGAAGCAAATTCTTTGATAGTGTTAGTTCTTCAACATGCCGTTCTCTTTTCATTTTGTCATCTATCATTATCAAGCATTGATTATCGATTCGAGTATTTCGGATTTTCAAGTCGGTATTTTCTTGCTCCATGGCAACAACTTTTTGCCGTTGTTCATTCGCGCGTTTATTCACTTCTACAATTTCTTCTTGGCATTTCAAGATAACCTTTTCGTTGTTGGTAATCTTGGCTTGATAATCGTGACTTTGTTTTTCCAGCTTCTTGACAATCCTTTCCAGATCATTGGCGCGTTCTTTCTCTCTTTCAAGCTGCAGTGTTGTAGCTGAAAACACGACTTCAAGATGTTCTTTGTCGTCAGTTATTTTAGATTTATCTCGTCTGATTGTGGTCAAGATGGAATCTTTCGTCACCAGCTCGCTATTTACCCTGTCACACAATGACTTCCATTTCTTATTCTCTTCGTCAACTCGCGTGAGGACGTCTTTCATTATATCTGCTTCTTGGTGACTTTTGTCTGCTAACAGCTCAAATTCGACATTTTTCTCTTCCGCATGGCGAAGTTTATTTCTAAGGTCGGTTTGTATTTTGGTTAGACGGACTATTTCTGACTTCAGTCCTTCATTCTCACACTCAACTTTTTCCAAACGCTGCAAACTGTGATCACTTTTCAGATCTTGTAAGCGTCCACCATACAAACAAAATGTCGCATTCAGTTCAGCATTTGTTTTCTGTAGTCCTCTGGCCCTTCTGCTCAAAGCCGTCAGTTCACGACTGTATTTTGTCAGTTGTTCCGATCTACTCCTCAAGGCGGTTTTCATCTTATCTATTTTTCTTCTAAGGAGCTCATTTTCTTCTTGCAGTAGTTGTGCGCTTCCTTCACCGATGTCATGCACTGCAACTTCCTCCAATCGAAGTGCGCCATCATCTTCTAGTGCTGACTTGAGTGAAAGTTCTAAACTTTCCAAGTTAAGTTTCAACTTTGCATTTTCCTGGTTTGTTTCTTGAAGAATCTTCTCCAGTTCAGTTCGTTCTGTTTCCAAACTCTCGGCCCGTACTTGAGCTTTTACGCGAGACTCTTCCACGTCAAAGAAGATTGTCTCCAGTTTTTTATTGTATTCCTCCGCTTCGTTCAATTTCGTCGAAACCTGGGCAATCGCCGCTCGAGTTTCTTCCATATTCTTCTCACACAAGATACTGGAATGTGATGCTTGCATTTGCAGGCTGTTATTTAATACTTCGACTTCACTGATATTGCGATGAAGTTCCTCGTTTTCATTCACCAGATTTTCGATCCTCTGGGACAATTCTTCAAACACTTTCTCCAAATCCATGGCTTCGATAGCCTCTGCGTTAACAAGTTCCCCATCACTTTCACGCCTCTTTTTCGAAGACATTCTGTTTTCAGCAAGAAATGGGAAAAAACAGAATTGTAACAACATTTGGCTAACTACTAGTAGCCCACGACTATTAACAAAATGTGTTATGATTTGTTTCTCAATTAATTATGAATATACAATGAAACCGTCAAAAATGATTTAGACGTGAAATGTTCACGATTGACACAAAGGGATAGCGCGGAAGGCAAATGACTGAAAAGTACACTACATCTCATCACTTGTGGCATCTCATTACTTTAGACCAGTGTGTTTAGGACACAATGTATCATTTACATAATGTATGTCCAACAACGATATCAAACAATTGATGTGTTTAGTATTGTCGATTTAGACGCCTAATCTACCTGTGTATATTAGAAGTAATGACGCGTACAAAAAAAAGTCCCTTGAAGTAAGAGTTAAAACAGGAGTTTCGGGCAAAAAAAACCCTCTTAATCTGCACTGCATACAATTACAATTAAGATACGAGCAAGATTGGGTGTCACTATGTTCTTCTACTCACTTGTTATCATACCGTGGTGGTGGTACACGATTCCGTTCACTTCTCTTTCCTTTCTTGATTTTAAACTCCATAGCGTAGTCATAGTAATACTGTAATATTGGATCAAATGTACCATCTTTGTTTGTCACCTTTCCATCACCATAGTAATGCACTGGTTGACCGTTGACGAAAGCTTTGTCGCCGAACTCGACGACCACAACTTTACGACCATCGTCGGCTGTGCAGATTGTAACATCGTAAGAACCAAATGACCTACAGTAACTGCTTTCACTTTTAAGTGCACATGCGTGGGTTGAACTTGAAGACACTTTACCTTTAACGCCAGTGTGACTCGATTTACTTTTCCGTAAACCATCATTACTGGATTTTCTTCTGAACAGTTGAAATGACACCGATGGATATTTTACGACTTTTCTTTTAGGATTCAAATACTTCGCAAATTTTCTCGGTCTTGGTTTTGGTTTCGGCGATGATCTTGCCGACGGTACTGCGTCGAAAAACTCGTTTATTGCTGCATCATCTGCACGTGATGCCCTGTCTGAGTTTACACCGTTCTCGGCACGTTTTCTTGTCGTTTTGTCATCAGTAAAATCGCTTCCGAGAGTCTCGTAACTCTCCTGAGACGATGTTGGTGAGTTTGGTAGTCTTGAACTTGATGATCCCATGATGAATTAGACGTACTTCTTCTATCGCACTTGAATAAAATTCAAACTATTTGTAATTTCTTTAAAATATCGCGTTCTTTACATGTATGACTCACATATTCACTGTCTACCAATAGAACACTTTCTGAAATTCGTTTACTTTTACCGGACATTTGGAACATAGGCGAAACCAATAAGCGCGCGACTTCGTTAGGCGCGGATATTACGGAAATTTACGAAAATAGAAACAAACACGATAAATATGGGGTAAAAAATGGAAATTTCGAATTTTAATAAATAATTAATATATCAATTTTAGCTACTTTATATGTACAAACTTTGTATCTTTCCTAACTGTAGTTAATCGTTTACAACATTTAAATTACTAGGTGTTTTGTGTTTCTGACACAGTCACAGATTATAAACACATTTATCTACACCCATTGCATCCCTTTCCTAACTCCATACCTTTATAATTTTTTGAAATTTTTGTTCATCAATATTGTGCACTTGAGTGTGGCTGACTGCGATTGTACAGATAAGATTATTGTTTTCAAAAATGTGTGTTAATTGTCTACATTCGACGTTATGACTTTCGTACTCAATCTATGAATACCATTAAAACACAGGCATGGCATCGTAGATTTCAGAACTCTGCGTGTACCTGATGCGCGTTCGATGAACTTGAAGTCGAGTTCCACTCGGCGATCTGAAGCATTCGAGTCAGTCAGGGCGCCCTCTATTGTGTATTGTGAAAATGTACAAAATGTACAAATACAAAATTTAATGTACACCATTCAGAATCTATTTGACAAAATGTACTCCGCGTCTGACTACAGACTTATATATGCCGAACATGAATATAATTGATTAACTAGAAATACCCTGCATTGGTGACTTTCACACACATGTTGAAGGCATTCATTTACATGCATGCATGCATGCATGCATGCATGCATGCATGCAAACATACATACATACATACATACATACAAACAGACAGACATACACACAGACAGACACACAAACACACAGACACACACACACACATATATGTATATTGGTTGTTATTGTGTGAGTTATTGGGTGCGGACAAATAAGTGTTGGCGGGTTGTTACATGTTGGGCTTTGATGTTCCGTTAGTTAACGGGTTTAGTTTAGGTGATAGATGCTCTATTGAAGTTGGACAAATAAAACTTATTCTCGTGTCGGCATTTGGATATCATCTCAGTTCTTTTGTTTAGTGTGGAGCTTTTGTCTGCTTTAATAATAGTTAGTT
Organism: Glandiceps talaboti; assembly: GCF_964340395.1. Lineage (NCBI taxonomy): Eukaryota > Metazoa > Hemichordata > Enteropneusta > Spengelidae > Glandiceps > Glandiceps talaboti. The sequence continues at coordinate 20,098,215 of NC_135558.1, read as the reverse complement.
TTTCGGTTAAACACAGGTTGCATCGTTTTGTTTTATTGGTGTATGCTTGGGCTGTCTTGCTGATGGACCAGGATACGGAAAAAGGCTCATTGTTTCTTTTCAGTTTCCAAATGTGTTTTGATAGTTCTGTGCTGTTTTCGTGTTTTTCATGTTTGAATGACTGTTTGTGGTTGGCGTATCTCTGTTTGAAGTTGTTCTCTGTTAGTTATATACTTCCATGGTTAGACCGATATATACCTTTGTGGTGGCTTGGTATACAATGTTTTCCGTTTGGCATTCGCCGTTCAAAGGGCAGGTGTCTTTCTGTCTGCAATTACAAGGTTTTTGAGTGGGTTTAGTTTCGCTGTTGGAGATGGTGGCGTTATGCGCTTTGATTATGGTAGCCATGTTTGGCATGCAGCTATAACTGACTTTGCCAATTCTATGAAGTATCAAGTCTTCAAAGGTGGAATCGTTAAGTTAAATGAGTATGATTACACACCCCCTCCCTCCAGATTGATGAGATTGAGATTTTAAGCAAAATGACAAAAAACTGCTGTCTCTTTAGCTTTGTGCGTTTGAAGAATTGTAAATACATAACTGTTCAATACATTTCAAGGTATGAGAGAGAGAGAGAGAGAGAGAGAGAGAGAGAGAGAGAGAGAGAGAGAGAGAGAGAGAGAGAGAGAGAGGGAGAGAGAGAGAGAGGGAGGGAGAGAGAGAGAGAGAGAGAGAGAGAGAGAGAGAGAGGGGGGGAGGGGGAGGGAGAGGGAGACAGAGGGGAGAGAAAGAAAGTATGAGAGCGTGCACGGAGACAGACTGAAGTCTCTGTCTCTCATGTATACACACACATACATACTAACATATATACATACATACATGCATACATACATACATACAATGTACATTCATACATACATACATACATACATACACACATACATTTATACATACATACATACTAACATACATACATACATACATACATACATACATACATACATTCATACATACATACTAACATACATACATTCATACATACATACATACATACATACATTCATACATACATACATACATACATGCACACACACACACACATACATACATACATACATACATACATACATACATACATACAAACATACATACATACTAACATACATACATACATGCACACACATATACAATGTACATACATATATATATACACACACACATACATACATACATACATATATATATATATACACACATACATACATACATACATATATATACACACACACACATACATACATATATACACACATACATACATACATACACACACACACAAACACACATACATACATACACACACATACATACATACATACATACATACATACATACATATTTTACACATGTACAACAGGTTGGCTACAATTTAGACAAAATGGATACAGATTACATAATTAGTGATAAAGTTGGTATTTATTTCAAATGTCTTACTATGTATAAGAAATTGAATATGAGATGGGGAATACTTGAGGCAGATGGATATGTAAAACTTTTTTCGAACTTGATTCTTATACTGTCTCTTCCTTCAAATTCGCCTCTGGGTTTTTAGATCTGCAAATATCATTTATTCACACCAACAATACGTCTTCCTCTGCAGGAATTGTACAAGGTATAGTAGGGGAGTTGAAATGTTTGCACTCTGATAAGGGGTTCATACAACATAGGAAAGTATTTACTGTGCTGGCATACAATTCAAAAATATTACATCATACAGCTTGATAACAATATAAATATTGAATATTCAATTTATTCATATAAAAGTGAATCATATATATATAATATATTAAAAGTGAATCTTAATTACCAAAAAGTAAACATAACGGCATTGGCATTGTAGCAAAACTATATATTTATTTAGTATCCCTGTCAGTTACATCAACTTTATTCACTTGTCTATTAAGCCCTACAGTTGTCTTTGCAATAAACACCATCAATTGGTTGTTGCTAAGGGTGTGGTCTTGTTGATAGACATATATTAGATAAACTTTTTGAATATTAAAATACCAGCATTGAGACAATCATACAGTGCAGTACATATTATCTGGCTATCAAGTGTATTTTGCTGTGTCAAAGCTGAAAGATATTTTGTGGATGTTCACTTCAATGGTAAATGACTTCTGAAATTTTATTTGGTTCCAAAAATCACAAATACAGAGCACAACATTTCAAGTCCCCCTTTCAGACTCAGAGTTTTGATGGCCCAATGATTTCTCAGCCCCCTGTCAATTGTCATAAATGTTGCCTATTCCATTAGTGCATGTTGGATATGCAACAGCTTAATTTAATCTCAATTCACTGGTGTGCATCACTGTATAAGATATATAATTTGGAATTGACTAAAATGGATATGGTCAAACATATTATTCAGAAAGTGTTAAGAAATCCCCTAACGTTAAATTTTGAAGCAAAGTGTGCGTAGTACTGTACAACCATTTTACTGACATGTGATACCCACCCACCACCAAAAAACCCACAGAAAATGAGATGCCAAAAATATGGTTAGGTCACGCCCGTTGAACAGCATTTTAAAAGTTTTTCTGACCTAAAGTAATTTCAAGTGTGTCTTTCTTTATGATGTATCATGTATTTTTTTCTGAGAAAGTTTAAACAGACATAAAAATGCTAAGTACAGCACTTGAAAACATAACTTGGGACTATTGCTAATATCAAAACTTAGTGTGACTGAATGTGAACGATCCAACTCCTGTTGGTTTGGAATTCCACAGCCATCTTTAATTACTCTAAGAGTACTCTTTGCAACATGTGTACGGGTGACAAGAACACGAGATGTACCCATAAGGGAGACATGGTACACGATCTTGAACTCATCAGTTTCAAATGGAGATCTATCTGCAACACTGAGGCACTGCCCGATAACCTGTGATATTTTTTTATGTGCCACAGCTTGTGGTTGCTTGTGGCTACGGCTTGCAGTCATTTTGACAGTTTTTTCTTTTTGATGTGAAGTACCTTTGTTCTGCATAAAATAATATAATATTAGGAGAACAGTTACAAATATACATGATGGTACTTATCGACTAGTTCAGTGTCAACATTAATCTCAATGAATTCGCTACTACTACCACCACCACTACTACTACTGGTCTACTAGATATTGAGTGTCCAATTGAGTCACATTCCTTATGCACAGAGTAGCTTAGTTTTTAGCCCAATACATTGCAACTAGATTATGAGAGTCACCTTTCAGGTATCTACACAAGCTGTGTGTTGTTGTAAGTATGTGTATTGATATGATGAAAGACCACAATATCACAAAATAGCACCAACTAGCATTGTAGCGCAACTGCATTTGGCTGTTGCTATGGGCATTGTCTTGTTGCTAGGCATACATGTATTTGCATACATTTGTCAAATCTTTATTCACTTACTTACTCACCCCAATAATGTTATTTAAGATAAACGTATCCCATTCTATGGAGATTGAATGATGAACTACATGTACAGTTGCATCAAAATCATAGCAATGATGGTATTGTGATAACACTCACACAATTCATCAGAGTAAACATGTCCTACTACAAGGAAGCAACAAACTGCATGTGTACATACCTCACTTAATACAAGTGGGATTCCCTCCTTCTTAATGCTTTCAATTTCAGAATCCCCACAGTATGCCAAGAGAACGTTTGTCTCAGATCTCACCTGTGCCCCACAGATATCAAAATAGAACCTTGTGGTATCACGTAACCTAGAAAGAAATTTATAGTAATAATGCTCTCATAAACAACATATACATACTTTGAAGGATAACATTCTTTTAATAACATTTTGCCTACAACCCTGCAATGTGTCTTAAAACTTAAAAGTGTTATGTGTTGCAGTATTTACTGTTACAACAGCAATCAATGGTATCATGGTATTTAAATTAATGATACTAACCTTTTTGATGAAACAGCTCAGACACTACTGTGCTGTTAAGTAGTTATGTCTAAAATTTGTGATATTTTTTCAGGTAATGACTATGTTGGACATGTCCAAACATCCATATGTTTATCTAACAAATCACAGAAGTTTCATTCAGAGGGCTTCAAGTTCAAGCACGTTATGATTGTCATAATGACATGTTCCACTGTTTGACCTATGACTTTGACCTTTTCACCTCCTACATAACAACAAACAGAAATTGGACTGAACGTGGCTCCAATCTAGTTACAGACTTTCTTTCATAAAAATGCGGTGGGGTACATTTGTACATTTGTACATTGAAAACAAAACAGCAGACACTCCATCATATTCCCAATTGATACTTCAGTAATAAACAACGTGTACATTTTTATAGATACAATTACTTCTAAGTTTTCCACAATCTGAGGTTTTGCGTGACTGCTGATTATGCTGTATATGCTGCTCTGTGTAACGATTCTTGCAAAAGTAATACGATTATCACTACTGTACACAAGTACGTAGTACACTATGCGTTTATGGACAATAACAATCAATCAGAAAGTTTGAAACTTTGTAAAGATACATCTTGAGACTCAAATGAAAGAGAGCAATAGACTAAATTTTGACATATAAATGATATGATAGATGGGTAAATGGAAAGAGATGGTCTGTATCTGGAAGATGTATTTGCTCATATCATGTACTTCATGAGGCTTCGTGAACTACAATCAGTCAAGTTCGATAGGTTGCAGTTATGTATGGCGCGGATCAACAATTTTGAATTTGTGCAAGTCACACATCCAACTCTCTGATACCCTTTTTAGATACCATTACATACATGTACATGTACCTCTTGCTGATGACATATGACTACAGAAAGCCAGTCTTCAGCTAAGTAAGAAACATAAACTAAAACGTTTGTAGTTTGATGTTGTAGATATGATAGAATAGTAAGTACCGGTACATGTACAGGGACAATCGCATGGTGTCACACAAGCTCAACACTTTGTTCATGTAGGGTGATTGGGTCTCACATCTGGCATCAATTAATAGGATTGCTGAATTTCATTTTGACACTTCTAGCCAAACATTGAAAACTTTCACACCTTCAATGATATCAGGTTCTGTATTTACTACTGTGGATGTTTTTGCTAAGGTTGGTGAACCCCGGTAACAGACAGGGGGAATGTGGTAAGGGGCAAAATCAAGTTCAATGGACGATAAAAAAGTAAACTACATGTACGTAGTTAGACCTTAGAACCCCCCCCCCCCCCACCCCTTCATTCTAACTAAAGTGTCAAAATCGATAACTGTTTCTGCCAGCTGAATCACTATCAAATCAATATGTAGTAGCAGTGTTCGCGGTGATTTTTTTCATGCATATGTCGTACACAGAGACTGTAGAAATTTGCATATTAACCTAGTCTTGATGCGTCGCCAGTTTCCTTCTGGGTTTATGGTATGTATAGAACATACCCTGATAAATGGGAAAAACAAACACATACTGCATCCAAACTGTAAAACATTTTACTGTCTCTGCCAAATATACTTTCTGCAGGAAATTATATTTACTAGTTATCGTGTTTTATAGCATCTTGAAATGTTGTCGCTGGCTGGTGAAGATTTTACCGGACATAACACATTGTAGTATTGATCTCACCCCTAAACTGCCAGAGGTTCCAATGCACTGTACCATTATCTCGGTGGGGAGCCCCGGTAACATAACAGGGCAAATTGGATATTACATGTACATGTACACACATGTACTTACTGCCCTTAAGAAAAACACTGTGATATACATTGCTTGGTTTCTGGTAGCATGTTAATGTGTGTACCATCATGTTTCTACATTGCAGCGATCAAAGTGGTGTGACAATTTCAATTTTCATTATCGTTAATAATAAATATCTTAATTTCACACTTGTGAACGTTCATTTAGGGGAGTGGGTAATTGAGTTTGTGTGACACAGTGACTATTTGTTAAACACTTCTAATTAACAAAAGATATCTAATACTTACAATATGTGGTATTTGCTTGACAATTTTTCTTCCTTTATTATAAGATAAAGCAGATTTTTTATAATTTCATCTATTTCGAGCTCTAGGGCAGTCCGTGCACAGATATAGTGTATTTGACAAATCAGCATCTTAATTCTCTCAATAGTGTTTGTTGGTAGTAGTCTTTCAGATATAGATAAACCATGTACGTGGGCCTGTGTGAAAAAAAAGCACCAATGGTGTTGTGGCACAACTGTACATTTTTTTTTACAAATGTTTATCCACCTGCTCAGATCCATGCTACTATTTGCTTGGTATAGGTGTTCATTTGCTGAATGATGATCCAGTTGCCTATCCAGCCCTGTTGTTATCTTTGCAATATATGCGATAATTTTGTTGTGGCTAAAGGCGAGGTCATGTTGCTACAGTCACATCTGCACACATTTTTTGAATGTTCACTCACTTGTCTATGAATCCATGTTATCTTTGCGATACACATCATCATTTGGCTGTTCCTATAGGCGTGGTCTTGTTGCTAGGTACATTTACATACATTTTTTGGAAATTGTATTCACTTGTCTACTAATCCATGTTGTTATCTTGGCAATATAAGCGATCATTTGACTGTTGCTATGGGCATCGTCTTGTTGCTTGGCATATTTACATATACTTTTTTGGATGTTTGTTCCTGTCTATGAATCCCTATTGTTGAACACTATCGCTTGGCAGTTGCTATGGGAGTGGTCATAGTTGCTAGGGATATATGCATGCATTTTTCTCATCTGCCACCAGATGATGATAATATTTTAGAAAAATATACAAGCATTTGATTGTTGCTTAAGGGTGTGGTCATGGTTGCTAGGGCCAACTGTGTCAAAATCGAAGGAACAAAATCTACAGAATAACACTTCTAGAAACATCTCATTACATTTAGTCTCATTGACCAAGAATATACTGGTATTTGGCTGTTGCTATAGGGCATGGTCATTGTTGCTTGGACCGAATTGTGTCAAATTTCAACGGACCATTTTTTTGAAAACTCACATTTTACACCTAATTTGCATATCACTGATGAGATCATTCTATACTCAATATATCCTCATCTATATACTCCCAAATGCATCCCCATTGAATTTCAGCCCAATCTGCTCATTACTTTTGGAATTAAAGATTTTTAAGTTTTTGAGTTTAAGTATCTTGGCCAAAAATGACATTTTTGACACAAACCACACACCTGTGATGTGCTCATTTTGCTTTGAACAATTCCCTAAGTAGACACCAAACGTACTGTCCCCACACAAGTACTACGGCAATTAGACTGACCATTTTTGAGTTTAAGTGGCCTACACACACACACACACAAACAGACAGACAGACGGACAGACACTACTACATTCCTATAGCACCACTGAACCTTATCAGTTCAGTTGTGCTAATAACAAGTATTCATAGAACACTCTCTCCTCAAATGCTTTACTTCTACACATGTGATCGAATGGAAAGATTAATAAAAGAAATTGATGGCAACAAATAAATGTTTAAACCAGGCAATATAGGGTAGATACTTTAATGTAGTCACTACGTATTAAACCCCAAGAGAATCTCAGTTTAAATGTGCTAAAAAATGATACCTACACGAAGTGTTTTATGTTGTTCTTTGCTTGCAGAGTCAACTACAAATCCATGAGATTCCAAGTCACCGTACACATCATTAACATACGAATAAACTGGATCATTCCCTATGAAAAAAAAATAAGATCATGTGAGTCACATATTTTTGTATTCAGCTATTCCCAATACGGCGTATGCCGGTTATCGAACTTCCGGTTGTTTCGCAGGAAAGTATCGCGAGAGGGCGCACCATATCTGACAAAGTGAGGGCCAGAATTTTCGTCATGGCATCTAATAGTATGGCGATGTATGAAGCTGTCAACAAAATGGGCGTAAAAGAACTCCGTGCATTCATAAAAGAGTGGAAAATTACTACTTCTAAATCTACTAGATATCGCCAGAAATGCTGTCAACCTTGGTCTTGAAACACTAGAAAATGATAATTTTCTGAGAGAACGGAAGAGGAGACGAATAGTGGATGTCAAGCATCAAAAGATAGAACTAATCGACAGCGGAAACATTGAAAGTTGGACGGATGACCTTCGAAATATACCTGATGTAGACATGATAAACATATTTCTTTACCTTACTGGTGTCTGTTGCTGGACAAAAGAACGATTAGAAAATTACAAATCTGACAACAGCTTCCAATCTGATTAAAATCCGATGTAGGTGTTGGCTGATCGTTCATTGCTATTTTACCTTCGTTATTTTGCCTTAATTGACCTTCATGGTACATGTTTACATTTTTTAGCCTGCCTGATCGCCTCCTCTACGATCAGGCTAAAAAATGTAAACATGTACCAAGAAAAATAATATCAGGCAAAATAACGAAGGTAAAATAGCAATGAACGATTAGCCGACATCTACATCGGATTTTAATCAGCTTGAACAGCTTCCAGCTACAGTCATTGCAATATTGAGAGTTCGGTCGACAATTACCAAGCCACATGTTTATATTGTAACTGATGTCGCCGCATACTTAGGCCTTTCTTTTTTATTAGAACAGTGGTGTAGCACCACGGGTGAAATCATAAAACTTTGTCCGGAAAAAACCATTTCATGTACTGGTTATAAGTTGGCATTTGTATTGATATACTCAACTTTACTATCACACTTTGGGTACCTTGCTATTCTTCATTCAGGACCATCAGTGTATAAAAACCCCATTGAAGTCGGCAACGAATCATAAATATTGTTATTGTGATTGATGTACCACACCGCCCACCCCTTCAATGAATCGGCCTTCCATGTAACGTTTACGTGGTTCACTCATCGGCTAATCCGCGTCATTGCTATTTTACCTTCGTTATTTTGCCTGAATTGACCTTCGTGGTACATGTTTACGTTTTTGTCCTGATCGGTAGAGGAGGCGATCAAACATGCACCACGAAGGTCAATTCAGGCACAATATATAAAGAAAGTAAAATAGCAATGAACGATTAGCCGACATCTACATCGGATTTTAATCAGATTGGTTTTATACAAGCTGCAATAACTGTAGCGTATATTGTGATTTTGAGGGTTCTTTCCTCTGTTTTTGTACCCTTTTCCGTTCCGATGTTTGACTGGAAGCAATCGCTACAATTTCTCCAAAGGTAACGCAAATGGACGAGGTCACACTGAAAACGTGAGTGAGATGTCAGTGTACTACCCGTTTCAAAATGTTGCTACTTTTGGGTTTTCCTCACGTTCGAATTGCAGAGCCAAACTTACGCGAAATATTAGGAGAACGAGAGGTTAATTTGCTATTTCGTTATTTGATGGGCCCGGGCGATAATGCAATATTATAGCGTAAAGTTACGGGGAATGACAGAAAATCTTTAGTCAGTGGTTACGATGCCTATAGACTCATATGCTTTGCAACAATGCTCTACAATTCTGGCCCTCACTTCCGGTTCTAAAACAGCGCCCCTAGTGGCCAAACAATCATATCTTTTATCTTTTCGGGGCTTTTTCGATAACCGGAATACGGCGTATTGCTGTGAGCATCAATAAATGATTCCTTAAAACAAAACTAGTTTGGCCAAAAGAAGAAGAAAAAAAAGAATAATTTCTGGTCAGGTCATTTTGATGACATGAATTTTATTACCCTCAACAAACGTGTCACTCAATCTACTATTTATGGCAGTTATTGTTCTTTTTATTTAGTACTTTAGAGCATGGATCTGTTATTGAGAAGGATAGTGTAAGGTTCACTGACCTTTCTGACTTTCAAATAAGCAAGTACTATTTTGAGGCAACCTAGCAATCAATTAACATCTGTCTTTTTTAGTGTGTACTTCCCAAAACTGTCAACTGACTGCCCATAGACTTAAATGGGTGGTGGAAACGGAACATGACTCAAAACACACACCAGTTCAAGCATCGATAACATTACACGTCTCTGAAAAAGTTGCTTCATCATGTATATGGTTGGAAAGTACACATTTCAAACTTACTGGTAAACTAAAAAAGTTATTGAGGTGTCTTGTCTTTCATAAAATAGAAGAAGCCACAATAGACTATAGATATCTGGATTTTGCAACAAAATTGGAAAAAAAATCGTAACTCGCCCAAACGTCGGTACATTTTGACATTTTCGGTATGTAAATGCTTGGCTGTTTCACAATCAATGCTTCACTTATATTGCACTTTGGGACAAAAGTGAACTTGAAGGTTTTGTAATGGTAATCTTCATAGATAGTTTATAAAAGAAGTTAATCTAAATTGTTCTACTCGTCAGTATGAACTTGTCAGAACGGATTAATACACTTTCTATGTTATTGACACTACAAATCACCACATCTCATCAGGTTCCAGTTTCTATAATACACTAGGTATGACCACCTAAAGTTCTCTAACATAACCAACAATCAGATGCACCAACAACCTTTTTACTGTCATAAAAAATGTTTTTAAGCTTTTCTTAAATATTTTCACCCTATTCTAATTTGAGATGATATTGTCTTTTAAAGATATGAAATGTTTGCCATGATAGTCTCAGTAAATTGCCTCCAAATCCCCCTACCAATGATACTACCATTAGATGTGCTGACCTACATGTATATAATGATGACATTTAACTTGTTTAAGAACATATTTCAACCCTATGTAAGTTATAAAGAATAGTTTCTGATACTTGATGGTGTTGTCTTGTAAAGCATGTATTAAGTTATTGCTTGAAAGGGTCGGAATAGCCTAAATATTGGCTTTAAGAGTAAAAATCCTCTAGGGCTTCTAGAAGGAGACCCCTCGGACCCCCCACATGAGGTGGACATATCCCAGTCTCAAGCTCTTCCCCTCTTACTGTCAAGATGCTATCAAAGTATATTTCAAAAGTATTCCAACCCTATGTAGTTGCTTTTTACATATTGGGGCTGTCTTGTATTAAAGCTTGGAAATTATTGTCTGAAAGGGTCTGAATACTGTCTCAAAATTGACTTTTCAGAGTAAAAAACCTCCAGGGTTTCTAGGGGGAGACGCCCTAGCACCCCCCCCCCCCCAACATGAGGTGTACACATCCCAGTCTCAAGCTCTTCCCCCTACCTCTTACTGTCAAGATCCTATCAAACTACATTTCAAAAATATTTCAACCTTATGTAGTTGCATTTTACATGTTGGTGCTGTCTTGTAAAGCTTGAAAATTATTTTCTGAAAATGTCTGAATAGTCTAAAAATTGACTTTTCAGAGTTAAAAACCTCCTGGGCTTCTAGGGGGAAAACCCATAAGAAATGTACATATTCCCTTCTCAAGCTTTCCCCATACCTTTCACTGTCAAGATGCTATTAAACTCTTTTTGGAATATATTTACCCTGTGTAGTCAATAATTATAATTATGATAGTGCTAACCCAGGATCTTATAAAGTAGATGCAAGACAGTCAAGCAGTCCACACTGAGTCACGATAAACAAATACCTGTCATGTGAATATTATATATGGGGGGGGGGGGGGGGGGGGGGGTGTCATCATTTTTTAGAATTAAGCGATGGGGGGGGGGGGGGGGGGGCAGCCTGTTTTTGGTTTTACAGATGGGGGAGGGGGTCAGTGACTTTTTGTCGTCCCGACTTAAGAATCTCACCCCCCCCCCCCCCCCGACTAAAAGGTGTTTTGGCAAGCCGAGTAGGCCGAAAAAAACTTAGAGAATTTGAATTTTGTTTTGTTACTCAGTTTACTGGCTTTGTTTTCTATTTGAATGGACCACACTGTACAATATCTTACCCATAGTTCTCTCTGATTTGTACACTTGAAGGTTCCATATTTTATAACTTCTTCAATAACCCATATTTGTCAACATTTTAAGCATAGTAATTACATTTAATTAACATGTAACAAAAGTATGCTTAGGAAACAAAAATAAATATCTAAATTTTGCTTTCAAATATACTATTAAACAACTAAATGAAACATGTGCTGTGAATAAAACACTTTCCAATGTCAAAGTATCACTAACTTGGGGAGACAGTGTGTATGATGAGTTTTAGTATGTAAATTTCTTATGTCATACCTATTCAAATAAATCTATATCTTTGGCAAAAGTCATAACAGGTGCATATATTTTCCTTAGTTTCGTAGAAAATATTTTGCTGTCTTTCAAGAAAATCTGTTGACAAATTTCAAAAATTGCTACTCCTTAGATACAATAAATCATTGATACCAGAACCAAGGAAAATATGTATTCAGAAACTCATCAGTGTCAATTCTATGTTTTGCAAACAGCAACAATAATTCTTACAAACCCTGTACATAGACTGGTGTGATTTGTCTGACTTCAAGGAGATGATGTCAAACAGTACAAATCAGAGAGAGTTATGGATAAAATATTGTACAGTGGACCACTCGACTTTCATATTAGGGGAGTGGAGTAACTAAATGATTGACTTCAGGTAGGCCTTTTAACACATCTGCAGTACTCACCAGCATGCACATTTGACATACATGTACTGGCAGATGATAGACCTTACAGTTTTCTAAGTGTGCTTTGTCCAACCCCTGTATTGTCAAACTGTGCATTACTTTGGGAATTAAGCATCCCATCACTGTATACAGTGCACTGCTGTCACATTGGCTAAGGTTAGGATTAACGATTAGGTACGTTTTACCACAATATGTCATATTCAATCAAATCACTGCTGACATTAGTGACAACCTTTTCAGTTAATTAATTTGCAGCTGTGATGTAAGGATAGGAGTGGATCTCACAGGAACAGTTTAATGAGATAATACAGATAATGCTGTGGAGATGTAGACTTCGGTCTCTGGATGTCAGGAGTGTATGTGTGTCCATCTAGTATTTGGGAGTAACAGCATGAAATCTTACCACAAGTTCATGTATGATGATTGATGATTTCTGCAGTGCCTTGACAATTATATGTGAGAGTAGTAGTTTGGAAATGACCAATACATTTTTAAAATATCAATGCCGCGGGTAAACAACTGCTTCTGTGACCAGCATATTTTTTCATGACTGAAAGTATTTAAACTATGTTTTTCAAATATTCCAATGGGGAGAGCTGAGCCTGGGCCTGATACCCCCACCCCACCCCACCTCCTGTATCTACTGAAGGCTCCCTAAGCTTACAAGCTACCATGTTTTATGTTTGTCTTATAATTTGTCATAATTCTACTAAATATTTAACAGTATTGAAAATAGAACTGTTACATGCTAAAAACACTCATTTTAGCAGGCTAATGACATGTTAATAATGATTCATGCTATGAAACATTGGAGAGCTGACGTGACAAAGATAACAATGTCTACTACAATGTACAGTACAACAATTGATAATGTAAAAAAAACAACTGATTATACTAGAGCAGCAGAAGCCTGAAAAGTGGCTTAGTTTTTGAGATAGCGCAACCGGAAAATTACCAGGCTGAGCATAATACATAATATCAAACTCTTCGTTAGAGTCTCAGGTATATGGAAATCCATGACAGAGCCAAAAATTATTACAAATTAAGTTAGAGCACAATATGTAACATGGTGTAGAAAACTAAGATCAACATTTATTGAGATAAAATAAAGATACTATGTGTAGTGTTTGTGGATCATATTAAAGTTTTAATGTGTATAGGTTGAACATGTATATGTATTTGTGTGTGATATGTATTAGGCGACACACAGGAACCATTCTCCCCCTAAAAATGTACGTTATCATGGTAACGATCATGTTTTGATCCAATATCACAATTTGTCTCCCTGTTGTTCAGCAATGGAAACCTTTTGCAGTTCAGTTTTATCTTGACAATAATGTAAGGTTTCTATATATCAAATTCATTGTCAGAGTCTAACAAATAAGGAAATGTATGACGACAGACCCGGAGTCTATAAAGAAAATTTCAATGCTTTTTGTAACATGTTGCAGGAAGACTAAAACCACATTTACTCAGTTACCATACAGGTACTATGTGATGGGTTCGTGTATCATGTTAAAAATTTAATTTGTTTAGGTTGAATATGTCTGTCTGTGTTAGGTGTCAACTTGCATACATGGACGTGTATTCCCAAACAATATGCATGTTACCATAGCAACGGTCATGTTTTGAGCTAAATCCCACTTTGTCTTCCTGTAATCCAGCAATGGAAAACTGGACAGTCACCTAAAGTTTTACAGGGTGGCTTTAAGTTGAAAATAAGTAATAAGGCTTCTATACATTAAACTCTTTGTTTGAATAATGGAAATATATGATGACATACCTGGAGACTAACACAAATAATGTTACAACACATTTTGCAACATGATGAAGAAAGACTGACACGAATATTGATTGGTACAGAATACTATGTATTGTTGTTTAGATCGAGTGTGTCTATGTTTTATTTATCGATAAGATGTTTTCTACACACATATATTATTAGTATCCCCAAAACATGTTTCCATAACAACTGCCAGTAAGTTAGTAAATTTTCACATGGTTGTTCCTTGCATAATGGTTTCTGAGGACAGATTAACACTTATACTGTCAACAAAATTATGCACACATTCGATATAAACAAATTAAAACTTAAGTATAAAACCAACATCGACACATATAATATCGAATGTTCGCCCGAGTCCTACATCATGTTAGAAAAAGTGTCGTAACTTTCTTTGTACTAGTCTCCAGGTCTGTCATCATATATTCTCTTTTTTGTTAGATTCTAACGAAGAGTTTGATATATGGAAACCTTACATTATTTTCAGCATTAAGATGTCCTGCAAAACATTATATGACTTTCCATTGCTGAACTACACGAAGTTGAAATGATATTTTGGCTCAAAAGATGGCTGTTGTCATGGTAGCATACATATTTACTTGGAAGAATGGGTCATGTATGTCGGGTGATACCTGTTACACACAAAATATATAAATATTCAACCTAAACACATTAAATCGTTAACATGATATATGAATCAAATGCATACCTGTATGTCATCCAAACAAATGTTGGTCTCAGACTTCCTTCGACATATTACAAAAAGTGTTGTAAATTCCTTTATATCAGTCCCCAGGTCTGTCATCATATATTTTCTTATTTGCTAGACTCTACCATAACAGTTTGATATATATAGAAACTTTTCATTATTGTCAGGATAAAGGTGTCCTGCAAAACATTAAGTGACTCTCCAGGTTTCCATTGCCCAACGGTGCAACTGCAGGAAGACCAAATGTGATTTTGGCTCAAAAGATGGCCGTTTCCATGGTAACACGCATATTTGTTTGGGGGGGGGGGGATCATTCCTGCGTGATGCACTGAAACTTTAATATGATTGGCTCTGTCATCATTGATTTCCATATTTCTGAGACTCTAACGAAGGTTTGATATAACACATTATGCTGGTAATTTTCCGGTTGTGCTTGACGTCAAAAATGCGGGCCCTGCTGCAGCACTATATTTGATCGTCTCAGGGCCTTTACCAGCAACAGCCGCTACGTGCACAGAGTGGGCTTATTTCCAAGAAGGTGAAAGGCCTCGACAACAAAACCCCATAATTCTCGGATGCATCATCACAAAAATATTGGTTACCTGGACATTCTTTCTGTATGGTCTCTAAGAAAGCATCATCTACAATATTTGGAGGTTCAATTTTTGAAGAATGATCGACGCGCAGTGGCTTGAATAGAAACCGCACCAGGGGTTCCTGTATCACGCGTTTAACGTCATCATTTACAATAATATGTAATAACGCATTTACAGAGTGAGAGTTAATTACATTGAAATTCAGTCGTTTGTAATGTGCTGGTCCCCATATACATGTACTTGTCGACGGTCCACGGCAACTTAAATTTGACGAGGATGAAGAAGCATCGTCAGAAGTAGTTGTGTTGCAAGACTTACTCCCACCGAAAATACAGCCTGGTGACGTAGTTTGCCGTAATTTGTATTTCCCGCGTGGAGACGAGAAGGAACCACTCGAAGTCCCACTTGTTTCACCCCTTTTCCGTTTTCCCCCATGAACTTCAGATTCCGACGCCATATTGACGAGTATAAAGTTGGCGTCAGATTCAGATTCAGATTCAGCTAGCGTCATATTGAGCGTCAGATTCAGCGTCAGATAGCGTCAGATCCGAAGACACCCGACGGACTCAATCAGACCTGAAATAATACCGTGTTGAGACTACAGGGAAAGATTCCGCTTCACAGCCTTTTGGTGGAAGTTGGAATGTCTCTGCTTGCGTATTACAGGTACTTTACTGTGACCTGGTTCCTTAACTGGTCGTACGCGTCCTGACTGTTTCCAACTGATGAGTTGACAGCTTCAAGCTCCAGCTATATATGATCCATGCAGGGCATAAACTAATTGTTGAGACATTAGAATGAATTCCAAATGTTCCATGAATGAGAGGAAGCATTGCCACAAATCATGAAACTCAGAGTAGTCCAAAAATGGTTCTCAAACATGGCTATATGACAGTTGTGCTTTTATTTTTCCATCACAGACATCAGCATTTCATGTTATATTCCTTTTCCCAAATTCCTGGTTTCCAAGCAAGAAGGTACAGAGTTGGCTCCGTGCAATCTTTTCCTTTATACAAATACTTTCAACTTCTTAAATTACTATGGAATTGGTACCCATGTTCTCTCAATCCTTGTTCTGACTTCGATCTGTGTTGACATTTCATCAAGTCTAAAATTTAGGGCAACAAGTAACGGTTGTATATCTGATTTTCTTCGCAAGGACTTTTGAAACTCAATAATACGAAATTACATTCCGTTCACCCTAAATCTCCAAGAGCCTATACACTTCAACAATGTTTCGCTCCAAACCAGGTAACACTTCACTTAAATTCCAGGTTTGCTTCGCGCGTGCGCATTACATTCGTCACGCGTCTGATTATGACATCACAACTCATATTGACATCAACATTCTAATGAGAGTTGATGAAAGATAAGTGATCTTCATCACATTTGCCAATAACCTGCATACTTTTGAACTTTCAAAGTATATATATATATCGCAACAATGATTGTCTTATTTTGGTGGATGGTGAACACAATTCTAGGGAAGACTGGGTAAGTATAATATTTCAGAGACTCTGAAGAGAGAGGGGCGTGAAATCTTTTCGACAAGTTCCCTACAGTTTCATAGTATGAAAATTTGGTAAAGTACCAACTCATGTTTAGCAAAAGCGATGTACTGCTAATATGATTAAAATTATCGCATTTTTATAAGTTTTGAATTCGAAGCTGAACACACAAGTGCAATAAGGTGTCATGTACTGGAAACTACAACATGTACATGTACGTATACATTTTACTATATTTTTCTATTTTCTGTTACCAGGCGTATAAAACTGTACTTTAGGAGAGAATTGTTTATGGTCAGCGCGCGCATCGGTCTTTTATTTTCATGTTTTTTTCTAGCCAATGCAGTCTGCACATCCAGGGGGAAACGCAAATTTTGAAAAATACCCCCCCCCCCCCACTTCATGATCAGTGAAGACAACTGCAGAGCCAATCATGAACAAGCAAATGACATCTGCCCCATTTATAAAGTACTAAAGTAACTGTGATAAAATATTAGATTCAGTGACAGGTTTTTTGAGAATAAAATATAATAAAAAAAATAAAATATTCCAGTCGTCGCACCGCTGTAGAAAAAATATCTTGACCAGAAACAATTGTTATGGGGGGTGCCTTATGTATAGTTTGTGAATACGTTTTCACTGCTCGATCAACTTAAAAGTCGTGATCCAGGCCTTTTCGGAATACTTGATTCTCTTAGCAGTTTTATTAAAATCCCAATTCAAATAAGGTTCAAAACCTAGGACTGGTGTAAAAAAAAAAAGTTTTCTGGCAGAGCTGTAGAAAAAGTTAGTGGTCCTGAATGATCCTTTGTAATCCTGAATTGATGACTTCATTGATTAGACAATACTAATATGAGAATCTGGGATTGAAGCCTTGGCCTTTATATGACTATACAGCCTATTTATGACACATGCAAAATGATATCCATTCATAAACCCAGGCAGGAATTTTAGAAAATTTTGTTATCCTATTAACAATATTATGGTCAAATGAACCAATGATATTTCTTTTCTTTATAAGGAAGTATCATTGCATGGTGAATACATTTATTTCAACTTAAATGTGTAAGATAACAATTATAAAACATATGATGTAATAAGTAAAATCATAAATACTTCAATACACAGCAGAAGAAAGTACGCTGTGTGGGAACAAGCAAATTAAAATCACAACGGATAAAATTATTGTCGGTTGTGTATGTGTCTGTCTTTTGCAGAGGGTGATTTACTAATCGATGACTACATGAAGGAAAGCGTGCGTCCTCGTCATAATTCCGACAAACAAAACAAAACATGCACGTGCACGTGCACCATATTGTGACAATACACTATAGCTACGTACGGACTGTTAAGCAGACACATGCAACAATTAAATCGCAGTGTAATAAATAAATCCCCTCTCCGAGAGACAGATACAAGTAACATTTGTATCCCTTCTGACTTTTGTTCCTGCACAGTGGATATTCTTCTGCTGTATTAAAAAAGAAAATGTGTCAAGTTTCAGACATGATGTCAGATACGACCAGTCTTGAACATATGTATACAATAGATTACTTTGGTGGCGCCATCAACGACGATGTTATACACTCTGTGTACATGGCCACGCCTCTTAATTAGTTCTTGTGTTTCACTATCAAATTTCCTTGATTGACAGATCACCTCATCAATGTGACGATCAGCCCGATGAGCGTACTATATGTGACATCTTACATGAGGTGAGAGAAAGTGACCACAAGTTTGAAACAGTTAGCTGTAAAACCAAGAAGGAGTTATCTGCAATGGTCCTTGCTCAAGTCGACATGTTGGATGATATCGAGGAAAAAATATCACAGGAACACAATAGAAATAAGGACTTGGAGAGAGAGATCAAGGACTTGAAGGATAAACACTCCAATGAATACGTACCATGGGAGTTGCAGAACTCTGGTTACCTCGTTCCCGATGAGGGCGCACCTCCAATTTACTACTGAGATCAGTTAGTGTAGATCCTACACTCTCCAGTCTATGGACTTAGACATTGTCACGTGACAGACAGTCCCATAATCATGATGCTTATACGAGCTGAATTATATTTTAATAATATTATGATGACTTTACAGTGACATTAATAGTTAAATTAATAAAATATTAAGTTATAGCAAGAAAAGACTAGTCGTGTATGTCGTCGTGAATATAATGATACATAGGGTAGAGGTCAATATCAAATGTATATACATGTACATAGCAAGGACGTCAAGTCATTGGACAACAGAATACAGGAAATCGGAAATTAAGGTAGAATAAAATTGGTTATTTATTTTGGAATTTTAAACGCAAAACTAGAAAGTTCTTTTTCCAAGCCTCTTTGCTGTTTTGTTTGAATAGTAGATATCACTTCAAAAGTACTGAATAGTAGATATCACTTCAAAAGTACTGTTTCAATACGTCCATGAGGAACTCTTTTAAAAGTTTGATGTCTCGTATTTGGCCCTGTGTCATTGTCTTTTTATCCAGTGAGAGGAGTAGCAAGGTATTAAAGAACACATCATTGCTCTCGAATCTCGTACAGTGTTTATAACTTTCAAATTTAAATCCCTCTTTTCCATTAATGGTATAACATCTCGGATATCCAGCGTACGAATTACCTTGACAACTTTGTGTAGAGTTTTTTTGTTTTTGTTTTTTTGTTGTTTTTTTACAGTAAGTGGTAACAGTACTAGTACCAGATACAAGTCGCTGACATTGCTTGCTTTGTAGGTTCTGTTTTGTTACTCCATGTGGTGAAATATTTTCCCCATCGCTCAGCATAAGTCTTAAAGTTACATTAATGAATAACGAGTTCACCCCATCAACAGATATCTGAGGTTCCACATCAATGTCGAAGTGGTGGCTCCACAATGGCTCGAATATATAGAGGAAATGTGGGTTTGAAAGAATTCTCCACAAAAGGACGAACCCATGCGTGTGCCAGAAACTATCAGGACATTCACACCGTCTTGACTTACTTTCTCTTTTTCATCTTGCTTGACAATATTCAAAGTTGTATAATTAAGGTCAGGAGTTTGATCGTCGATATTTGGATTCAGGTACTGTGTACGTGTGGAGTATCCTTCAGCGAATTCCAATCTTTGTCCGTGCGAAACATTCGACCCACAAAAATAATACACGATCGAGCTCGAGAAACAACTGCCACAAAAATAAACACCAGCACACCAGCACTCATCACCCTTTTCAACATGATGAGAGCTGAACTTTTGAAGCAATGGCTCTTACTGCTTGAAAACCTATCACCACTGCCTATCCGTTGCTCATGAAATGTTGGCTTAGGTGACGTGGTCGGTGCATTTTAAGGGAGACTTCAGTAATCATGAGGGGTGGGGGAAATCAAGCACGATCTATGATTCTGCCGGACCCCCCGAGTTGCTTGTCT
Source organism: Glandiceps talaboti (assembly GCF_964340395.1). NCBI lineage: Eukaryota > Metazoa > Hemichordata > Enteropneusta > Spengelidae > Glandiceps > Glandiceps talaboti. Next base: position 20,077,756 of record NC_135558.1, on the reverse strand, counting down.
AAAAAGTGACCTCTGAATTGCCTTTCTCTAAAGGTTCCCATCCTTTTAAAAATATTTTTTTTTTAAATACTGAAAAGGAACATAAAACCCCCACATCGATAATTTTAAAGGTATTGATTGTTTTCCACTAGTACTAACTCAGTAAATTTGTTTGAAGGCACTGCATTAAGTAATTCCCGTGCTAGGATCTAATTGGCATAGCTGAATTGGATTTTGGTGCTATACAAATTCTTTTGATCGATCAATCAATCAATCAATCAATCAATCAATCAATCAATCAATCAATCAATCAATCAATCAATCAATCAATCAATCAATCAATCAATCAATCATCAATCAGTCATCACTCACTCACTCACTAATTCACTCACTCACTCACTCACTCACTCACTCACTCACTCACTCACTCACTCACTCACTCACTCACTCACTCACTCAATCAATCAATCAATCAATCAATCAATCAATCAATCAATCAATCAATCAATCAATCAATCAATCAATCAATCAAGCAACCATTCGATAGATCAGTTGATTAATAAATTAAATCATCATTGTTAAACACATAGATATTTTAGATAGATAACTTTACATACCTTTAGCCTGGGATGCCTACAATGCATAAATTAAGATAACATGAATGTTTTATTTAGAAATCATTTAATGATCAAACTTTGAAAACTGCTTCGTTTTGTAAAAATAGTGTTTAACATACACTCGCATTGACAGACACTGCAAATATGATAGGCCTACAGTGTGCTAGAAAAATACAGATTGTTTCGTACCTGTTGTTGGCATCATCAGAGAATATATCAAAGGCCCGCTACTGGTAAATTTAAGTTGTTGTCCAGATAAAAGCAAACATGAATCAAGAATTGTAATGGTAATTGTGTCATCCAAGGTTTGATGTGTTTTTATTCACAGTAGGCCTAGTAATATCAGAAAGTGTGTGGCTTTAGTCCCAAATGGAAAGCAGATTTATAATTACTACCAAACCAGGGTGACTGTAGAGTTTCAATTAGGTAACATGGTGGTTTTTTATGTTAACCTATTAACGATTTTTTTTTTACAATTTACATAAAAAAAAAATACAGATATTGATAGCGCGCAAACATATAAAATGATACATTTTATCTTACTGTAAACACAAATCAACATAACTTTCGGATGATACAAGAAAGATTCAAACTCAGGCCTATTTATTTGTGTTCACAATGAGACGAAAGTGAGTGTAAACATCTACTGATCCGACTAATGGAAGGTTATATTCCCCTGTCGTTGTTTGTTTTCTATTTGTGAACCGTGTGGCAAGTCTGCTTGCTTACCTTGGCAAATAATGACGACCAAAACTAAAGTTAAATCAGAGTATATACACATATAATACCCAACTTACTTCCTTGCTTTATCTCATTTAATACTTTAGATAACGACTAGATAAGTAAATACATTATTGCGAATGTTAAAATTAATGATATGTAAATGTCATTTCAATAATGGGACTTGGGAGAGATGAGGCCACACACACACACACACACACACACACACACACACACACACACACACACACACACGTGTTCGTTCAACAGGACAACAGGCGCATAACGGACAAACGTGTATATTCAAACAAGCGTATGCACAGACACAGACACAGACACAGACACAGACTAAGCATAAACACTGTCCATTTCAATGATGTTTAGTAAATTAAAATAAAATAGTGTTTGTACAAGACAAAGCATACCAGTAAGACATAGAAAGTATTTATAACATTAACAGTGGATACAGTATTATTTACTTTATACAAGTTTAGTGAAACCTATCTTTCACGTAGCCGTCTTTCTTTCAATTATTGTAATGCTATTATACTATACAGTTAACGTAGAGAGTGTCCAACTACGTAGAAGATTAGAAACGTTCAAATGGTTCTTGACAGAAAGTAAAATCACCAACGTTTCATTGGTGATTGAACAAAACGTGCTGACAACTAGGAGTGCATTAAGTGTTTGTTAGGCTTGGTAAGGTGTCTCCATGACAACTCCGTCGGCGTGCATATTGAATTATTACTTCAAGACGACACATGGGTTCTTAACAAACAAAATTAGTTTCAGCAGCCTCTCAGGTTCGCAGCTGATTATAGATAATGCAGGTAATCGCCATGGCAACAGTAAAGGACGCAGTGATCGCAGAAGCAGCGCCCTCAGGTTCCGAATCTCCTCCTTCGGATCGTGGAATACGTTCCTTTGAGAACACTGGGTGAAAAGACAGAGTATGAACAAGTTAGAATAGAGAAATGATTACACTAAAATATTAAGTCTCTTTGTAGCAATAAGCAAAATAAGATTGACAACAGTAATTGCAATCTGAGACCTCCAACATGAGTTGCAATTGTATAGATGAAAAATATGGGTTAATAATCGAAACTCACTCTGTAAGACCCCGAAAATATGTTTGGTTCCGATTACCCGACAAATTTTGAAATGCAATTGCAAATGAAAATAAAAATGAATTTAACTTGGAAATTGTTTTGCAAATACAAACCTTTTTTTCTTTTTTAAAAATAAAACTTGATATGAAATAAACTTTTTCTCCTTTTTTTCTATTTTAAAATTAAAATTGATCTGTGAAATCATCATAAGTCTCCTCGGTTGCCGTACTTCAGTGAGTACAACGAATGAAATTAATTATATAACTTATAGGTCGAAATTGAAAGTAAAATAATGCAATTAGGTCTACAAAAAAAATTGTGTGGTTCCGATTACGTCCAATTTTAGAAGAGATGGGGGTCGGTAGATTTTCTTTTTATGTGTGAGTGTCTAGTTCAGGTAGTTATCATTATTTTCTATATGGTCTCTGTGTTATTGGTTTCTTCTCTTCAGATGTACCGCCATTACAGATTGGAAGAACAGTTTTATATTGTCTTGTCAGTTTCCGCATCAGTTGTGCCAATAATAGGATTACATAGTATAATTTTTTTTCAGAACTAACATTTTTTAACTACCCTTTTCCATAGCTCTGGCAGAAAACTTTTTTTTTTCACACAAAGTTTCAATCCTAATCCAAAGTTTAATACTTTAGATAATTTTGAGGATAATCTACTTGAATATAATGTATCAGCAATGGTCGTAAAGTAAAACAACTGAGTTTATGCTTTTTTTACTCATGTGAATAAAACCACATTCCAGAATAGTGTAAATATAGATGCATGCCTTCTATGACATCACAATTGTTATGCCATTGTTGGAACAGTTGATAATTGCATAGTAGGGATTTTCTGAACGCGTACATTTTTTGATACGTATGATAAATTACGTCATCGGATCGTGTATGAGTTTATTGCTTAAATACCAGGTGATGGCTAAGTGCGCTTCAGTATGTACAATACTTTGAGTACCTTTTAAATATGCAGCAAAAACTATGCTCACATACGTATAACCTAAGCTTGTGTCCCCTTTAATTCTACGTTTATTGCTGTGTTTCATTACTGTAGATATAACAAAGTTCGTGCCCTTGACATTTGAAGAGATGGTGTACCTAGAGTGAACTAAGGCTGACGTTAATTCAAGGGTGTAGGTCACATAGAATAGTTGTAATTAATATTCATGAGTTCTGTAACCCAGTTATGACGCTGGTGAAGTCGTATTGGCGGAATGCCAGCTTTGGTGAAAGTACCTTGATGTTGCCACAGCGGCGATTTATCGAAAAGAATGGGTAGAGAGAGTTATTTTGTAGGAATTGTGAGTGTCTTCAAACGGAGAGAGAGAGAGAGAGAGAGAGAGAGAGAGAGAGAGAGAGAGAGAGAGAGAGAGAGAGAGAGAGAGAGAGAGAGAGAGAGAGAGAGAGAGAGAGAAAGAGAGAGAGAGAGAGAGAGAGAGAGAGAGCGAGAAAGAGAGAGAGCGAGAGAGAGAGAGAGAGAGAGAGAGAGAGAGGGGGGGGGAGAGAGAGAGAGATAGGGGAGAGAGAGAGAGAGAGAGAGAGAGAGAGAGAGAGAGAGAGAGAGAGAGAGAGAGAGAGAGAGAGAGAGAGAGAGAGAGAGAGAGAGAGAGAGAGAGAGAGGGTGTAGTGAGAACCTGAAAAAGTTAGGGATGGGAAGGAGGGAGAGTGATATATTAATTCGACATCCATGTGAATATTTGAAAACAGTATAGGTGACCAGCGTAAGCGAAGAAGTTAACGTTTTATATTCATTTTTGCTTCGGAATCTAAAGACGTTCGATAAAACTTGAAATATACTCCTCTTGTCATTTCAAATGTTGTTTTGTATCGCTACTTAAATTTACCTCCATCTTTTGATTGGTAATATCTTCCGGCAATCAATCAGTAAACATATCCATTTATATACTATTTCATAGAATTTTGATATTAATTGTAATTAATATCTAAACTATGTGTTCAATCATTATCACTTGACGAACTCTGTTTAAAAGAGGCAATCAACAGCAAAAAATTGTGTCTTTATTTTATTTGCATTTTATCCGCGAAAAACGGGTTGACTAGACGTGGTCGATATACATCTACCGATGTATGGAACATTTTATGCATCGATTTTGTCGACATTTTCTTCCAGACGTACTTTTGACTATTCAAATATATAATTATTGATTATTTTTTTTTACAAAGAGATCTACTTCCATGGAGAAGAATGGGGTCATTTAAAAAACTAAACAGCCACATTTTGCGTCAATTACTAGCAGTTTCAGTGATGTTTAGTATAAGCTTAACAACTGTAAATGACAGTAAATGGTGTGTGAATTCATTGATTAAAATTAAAACTAGCAATTACATGGGATTGTTATTCGATAACCAAATATAGTACAACTATAAAACAACAACAACAACAACAACAACAACAACAACAACAACAACAACAACAACAACCACCAGAAGAGTAAGTTCCAAAAGCCTGACATACGAGTCTGTTTGTAACACCACCCCGTAAGACAGAGCTGTCCTGTGTTCGTTCTCACAAAATGTTTTATTCATTAGGGGAAATTGTATACAAGTCAAGGGCGATAGTCTTAAGTGGTCAAGGTCGGTGGAAATATACCGTCGTCAAGTTCTTCGACCCCCCCCCCCGAAATAAACTGTTTTCTCGATTACAGACATTTATTATACAGTATACTGTAATGTTATATTACACGAACAAAAAAAACTGAATATAGTACTAAAAACTTTGGATAGGTGTACAAGTATGTATTTGGTCTGTTATGTTCAAAATGGCGATCAGCGTGTAAGTGTTAAATTTAAGTTCTGTAGGTTGCCGACTGTCCTTAGTGTACAGTGCCTAAAGACAGAGTTTACCGGGATGTTTTGGTATAATCGTAACCAAATAAAGGTAAAAATATGAGAACAATTTGCCGACGACAGATGTCTATACTTTGTATTGGACTGAAAAAAAGCATCAATCTTTAGAACCTAAAACTGTCTGGATTATTTAAAGAATGCGTATTGTAAACAATGAATAGAATTGTATATATAAATTGAAAGTGTTACCAACCTGTAAAGATTTGCAGTGCAACAAGGAAAAGTGTACAGAATACTGTCAGTTTGCCCATCTTGTTCTTCGTGTATGAGAATAGTCTGTTCGTGTTATCAAACCAGGTATAGTGCAATCACTTGACTGCTTCCAGCTGCTTCTACCCACAGAATGAGATCGCGACTTTGTTTACTTGGTTTCATACTATATATGTGAGAGAGAAATGTCAAAAGAACCATTGATATGCAGGACTTGGTTTGAAAGGAGTTGCGAGCCATTGAAACTCTAGATACAATGCTCACTTATTGTACGATTGTTGTGTTAACAATAGGAGGCCCAGGTACTATAGGTCAGGTAAGGAACGAGGCCAAGGTTATCAACCTCTCAAGTCAAAAGTATATCATACGTGATTTGGAACTTTTCCCACTGTATGGGTCATATCAATCGTGTCTATTGATTATCCACATTTATGTGTTTATATATTATCGATATCACAAACTACTGTGACTATGTATCCTTAGGTTTTCGTCAATATTTACCGCGAGAAACTTACCTTTTAGAAGAGAAAATATCAATTCCTTTCAACTCCATTCATCACTAGTCAAAAATTGGGGAAACAGGTAAAATGTAAGAACGGTTTGTTTATGTGATTCCACCTAGAGAACACTTCATACGACACATTAATTTTGCTTAAAATGTTTTGTGTATTTTTTTTTTCAAACTATTTTGGCTGTTCATCTCAGAGGCTCATTAAATGTTCTTGCCCAATGAAGTATGTCCCAAAATACATGCCCAATGGGCGGAATTTCTGATATTTGCCCCAAATTTGGACAATGGATAACGTCGAGTCATATCATCGCACCTGGTACCGATACACTCGCTTTCAATTTTGATCGACTTTAGGGCCGTGGTTGGTTCAATATATAAAAATCGCGTAGTCATTAATTGCCTGTGTGGATCACAAATACCATCACATAAATAACGTTTTCTACATTCAGTCTACTATTCACGAAGTTTCTTTGTGTTTTTGATTTGTGTAGTCGAGATCTGTTTAAATACATTCTTTGTGTCACGACAACAATACAACTCTGGCCAATATTTGCTCTATCTCTTGGTGTTCACACAATCTGATTAAAATCCGATCGATGTGGATATCGGCTAATCGTTTATTGCTATTTTACCTTCGTTATTTTGCCTGAATTGACTTTCATGGTACATGTTTACGTTTTTATCCTGATCGCCTTGTTTGATGATGATCTAGTAAAGGGCTACTTACTGTAGCCAGGACTTCTATAGTACTGACACGGTGCAAAGTTATGAGGAAAATTAGATTTTACATCTCCCCTAGAATATGTTACATCGAATATCCATCATTGAGTGACTGTATACTGCGAGTAAAATTTTGTTAGCAGATCATAATATTACAATTCCTTGGTATTAAAAGGTCTTTATTTTCAAGGCTATCATGTTGTCAGCAATATACTGGACAACATAGCCAGTAGTAAGTGAAGTGAATTCGTAATCTAGTTCTGAAACAGCTGTAGTACAGAAAACATTTTAATGACATTTTAATGATATTGATCACATTCATTATTCAAAACCTGTTCAAAAACATTTTCGTTAAAATTGGCAGTTTGGCCAATGAAGGGAGGGGAGTTTTGAGTCAGTACCATGATTAAACTGAACAATTATGACCAGGACAAACAAGTGCCTTGGAGAGTGCAAACTGGTCAATGTGTGTACATGTATTGACAGTTATTGACATTGGTTTACATTTATATTAACTCCACTTCTAATATTGTACTTGATGATTAGCTGAATTAATTTATGGCAATAGTTCACTCAATCAGAGAGATATCTTAGAACTATTGGTTACTTTAAAAATTTGTATGTCCGTGAACGGACAATCATACTTCTCATAGGGTTCCGGTCTAAAGATCTTCATGTGAAGCAATGGATTTGGGTTAGCAATTTACCAGATACACTTAAATTATTGTAAATGTAACATTCAAAATTAACTATGCAGTGTGCAGTATTATGCTTTGAGAATAGTGTGTCTTTTGCAAGAACAAGAAGAATGTTTCTTGTAATATATTGAGGATGGGTGGTGGGGTCAGTTTTTTAATTGTGTTGGTTGGTTTTGTGGGTGAATTGGAGGGAGGGGGTTCATTCTTTTAAAGTACAATATGAACAAAAAGTCGCCTACCCACCCCCGACCGTAAAATCTGATCACCCCCTAACAGTCTTTGTTCTATGCATTGACTATAGTGTTCATCGTGACTCCTAGCTCCCCATTTTATTGAAGCCCGCCTCCTTGCGTTCAGCAGAAGATATGATTGATCCTGGGGCTGTATACTTGTCATATTTATCCAACTGTTCACATCTGCAGCATTAGCGATTCGACGACCATAACACTGAAAGTACACTAAATCGATGGTGATATTCAAACAACGACAAACGTGGTGTCCGGTAACACGTTAGGGATAAATCGTCAACAAATGGTGAACAAAGTCTTATTCGGAATTTCTAGTCTAAACCTCGGGAAATAGTTGCTACGTACATAACAGTACGGGGGAATGTGAGGTCTATTCGTGCCATGCCAGAATAAGTCCAGGCAATGAGTGTGAACTAGAACGTACGAGTAACAAAATAAAATAACTATGCAGATTCGAAAATTACAGAAAGTAAAGGAAGTAAATGGTTCTAGAATGTATAGTTGTTTAGTCCGAATGAGTATTTACCATTGTAAGTTAATTAATTGTAAGTCGTCTGAAGTAAGAAATGGTTTGAATTTCTGACTAGTTTCGTATCCCCAGGTACAAATAAATGTTAAAACGGCTATGGACATCAAGTTAGCTTTCGGCGCATCGAATTGTTCGTATATGCCATTTTGGACAAAACAAATTTAAAACACCCCAGTGATACCTTTACTAATTGTAATTCACTGACCACCCCAGGCAAGAGAAACTGGTTTGCGGTGCACGTGCGATCACGTGCACAATATTGTCTGTTGCTACAAACTGAATAACTCTAGACCCATCTCAATTCTGCCCGTTTAGTGGTGAATTCTGGCAGCTCCCTACCGCAAGGGGCGGGCTTCTAGATTCTATCTACATTCGCTTCCCACACCATAGGGAGTGGTGGCAGCTATTCATTTACAAGTCAAGATGGTTTCTGGGGTAAAAGATACTGTGTCCGTATACTCCACATTGTTAGAATTAATTTAATAGTTTGATAAAATGTAGAAATTCAACAAAGTTCCCTAATACAAACATCACAAGGAAAGAGGATATCTGGGATGTAAAAGTTATGCGGTCGATCGTAACAGAACCCAACCAGTACAAAGTTATAAGCATCTACCCTGTGATTGTCATCTCATTTTGAATTGTATTTATTGTATATTCCTGTGCAACATGTAAATGTGTCGCCCTTTTAATTAGTCAATTTGTATCATTTTTTTTAACTCACTGTATCACAAGGGATTACTCATTTTGGGGCAATAAAGACATTATTGTATTGTATTGTATTGTATTGTATTGTATTGTATTGTATTGTATTGTATTGTATTGTATTGTATGGTAACAATACTTCAAGGGGTAAACTGTCCAGAAAGAAGCAAACGTATCTAGAAACATTCTGTATTGTTATTTCACAATGAAGTTTGTTGAACCCTCAAGTTTTTGTGTAATTTTAGAATCACTTACCTGAACTTCGCATATGTTGGAAATCACTCGAATCGAAGAGTTCTGTTCAGTCTTCTTGTAGAAGCTACCACTGAGGGCGCTTCACAAGTCTACAATAAAACCCCAGACCACATTTTAGACTTGTTTTAACAATAAATATTCCATTTCAAATGAGCATTATATTATATATATGTATATATATATATATATATATATATATATACATATATATATATATATATATATATATTGAGGGTAGAAGAAAATCAAGTAGGGTTTTTCGTCTCTACAAGCCTGTTTCGTGAGTAAATCACTCGTACTCGTCAGGAGGTGCTGATCAACATATACTCCGCTCTGCGTGCAGACGTATCGAGCACTGTGCTACAGACAAATCTTACCACTGACTTCCTATATATATATATATATATATATATATATATATATACTCAGCTGACAAACAGGCAGACACACACACATGCTCACACACAGATAGACATACACAACACACATACACAACACACGTACACAGACAGACACACTCCCACTCTGTTTTGACCATCACATCACATGAAAAAACGTGTTTAGTCAAATATGGGAAGTACTTTCTTCCCAAACCCCCATCCCCACCCCAACTGTATTATCCAGAGAGACGACAAGCAATGATTAAAGTAATAAACAAATGTTTATTCAATTATTTTAAGAGACTTTATAATCACTATTTACAAACTGTCAATCAAATCAATCTGGGACGGATATGCAATGTATACAGCTAATTTATGCAGTAATTACATCATCTCATTAGCATACTGACCTAATATGTACATACTAAGTAACATACCAAGAACAGGAAAATCAGAAATTTACATCAGAAAACTCACACTCTTTACTTTACTGTGTATATCCTTTATTAAACTGAGATACAAATGTTAAAAATAATATTGGAAAGAAATGTTTGTAATTGTGATATCTTTAGAAACATGTTCATGTTTTGTAATTTATGATAATATATGATGCATAATTAATCACAAGTCAATATGTACATAGATGTGTCATGTCAATGTTTACATGGTGTACTGTCAACATAGTATACAACTACTTTATGAATATGCAAATACAAGACAATAAACGTAATGTATGTTTGTCACCTGTGTCTGTTGTGTTCTTCATTCATCATTTACCATTGCTTCTACATTTGAACATGTGTAGACTATCATACTTGTACACTGTCATACATGCACACACACACACACACACACACACACACACACACACACAGAGGCACACATGCACAAGTGCACCCAAACTGAGGCGTACATCTTAAAATACATGTACTTGCTCACTTGCACACATACACACATGTACACTGACACTCACTCACTCACTCACTCACTCACTCACACACACACACACACACGCACGCACGCATACATGCTCATGCACACGCGCACACACACACACACGCACACACACAGACAGACAGACACACTCACTCACACTCACCCTAATTTGTTTTACTGTAGAAAGCTAAAGTGAAAGTTTTACACAAAACATAACAGACATAGCACGACTTTGGCAAATAACAATGAAATGTTAAAACCCTTATAGTGTCAGTATTAAGTCAATTCAATTCATATATTATGATGCTGTAGTTTACAACTGCACCAAACAGACCACTTTTCTCACAAAAAAACACTCTACTGTTTAGATTTCTTGGAGACTTTTGATGCCCTTGAACTTGCCCCTGACCTAATAGATGCTTGAGAAGTGGGTCTTGATTTTTCTCCAGCCGATTTCATAGAATTTGCCGATGATGGTGGTCTCTTTGATGAAGTCGCTGAGGACGGAGGTGGAATTTGTGATGGTGTTGCTGGGGTTGGCGTTTTGTCTTTTTCTTTTTCCTTTTCTTTCTCTTTACTCTTATCTTTATCCTTTCCTTTTGTTTTACTTCTTGGAGATTCTTCTTTCGGTGTTTCTGGTTTTGGTGCTGGTACCGGTTCAGGCGTGGGTTCTGGTTTTGTTTGAGGTCGTTGACCCTCTGATGAAGCTGGTGGTGTTACACTAGTTCTTTCGTATGCACGTAATTTCTCCAGAGCTGCTTTCAAATCTTCCTCCAAGTCAGCAACTTTTTCTTCCGCATTCTGTGCACGTACCTCAGTATTCCTGCATAACACATTCAATATAAATAACACAAGTTTACTTTCTGGCATAGTATCAAAGAAATTTGGAAATTATTGTTTTACAGGCATAGTCTGTAACGTAACATGGTCACTGGTAGTTAGTTAGGATTAATAATGAAATGTTCATATCCAGGGGTGAGCAAATCCAGTAGTCTGACTTAGAGGACCACAGAACTCTTTGCCAGACCAATCCACTAACTACACTCCTGGAGTAAGTAGATTTTAAGAAACAAGAAGTGGAAAAGAATCTGGACCACTAGGATTTAGTTGCAGGAACACTAGACTTCATTAATCAGATTTCAAACTATTTGTTCACCCCTGCTGATATCATTTCAACTACTGCATTATGCTAAATCACATCTAGTCATTGGTAGAGCTGTATATTAATTATAACTGAATCATGATCTGTACAGCTGTATATATATAGTAAAAAAAAAGGGCAGTCTAGGATCCCAAGTTGCTTTGTATTTTAACACACTGTGTTGATTCAAAGTCACTTGTAAATAAACAAAGTTTCAGTAAGTATTGCATATTTCCAAAAGTTTAATCCTAAAAATTAATCTACTTTTCTAAAAGGCTGTTATGTTTTACTGATTTCTTGTTGTTGAATACATCACAGTTTACTTACATGAGTTTTTCTTGTAGTGTGTGTACCGCAGCAAGTGCTTCATACGCTCTTGATGTGTTTGGTGTTTCTGGTCGGTCTTCATCAGATTTCAAAAGTTTTTCAACATCCACCTCCTAAAAATAAACATTTGTATGGAATATTTATATATGCATATCATAGTCTGTTATCTGATTGGTTACTGAGACTCACATGACACTTCACAATTACCATAGCATGTTGTCTGATTGGTTGTTGACACTCACATGACACATAAAAATTTGCATAGTGTGTTGTCTGATTGGCTATAAACACTCACATGATACATGGTGTACTTCTACAGGGAATGCCTTTATTAGGGGAATATGTTGCCCAAATGGGTCACCTTTTTACGACCCCTTAACATGAGTTCACTTTTCTGTATAATGACTGCTCTTTGCAACTTATCCTGAATATATACAAATTACAATGAGTAACACTGAAGTGAAACACTTTCTCTGTGTGCTATATAGCATTCATATCAAGTGTAAAAGTATACTGTTTCAATTGGTTTATTTACAAGCCTAGCATGTGGCCTTTCTAATGTGGTCAATTGGCAAATGAAACAGTATGCTTTATCGCTTGATATGAATGCTATAAGCGATTGTGGTATATACAGAAAACGCTTTACTTTGGTGTTATGGGTTGTACTTGATATGGATGCTATAAATGATTGTGGTATATACAGAAAACGCTTTACTTTGGTGTTATGGGTTGTACTTGATATGGATGCTATAAATGATTGTGGTATATACAGAAAACGCTTTACTTTGGTGTTATGGGTTGTACTTGATATGGATGCTATAAATGATTGTGGTATATACAGAAAATGCTTTACTTTGGTGTTATGGGTTGTACTTGATATGGATGCTATAAATGATTGTGGTATATACAGAAAACGCTTTACTTTGGTGTTATGGGTTGTACTTGATATGGATGCTATAAACAATTGTGGTACATACAGAAAACGCTTTACTTTGGTGTTACGCTTTGTAAGAAGAAATATTTCACACCTTTGGTTTGACATCCTTGCCATTTTCTAGAGACTGTGGTCGTACATTTTGGTCATAACCTATAGCTTGCATTTCTGATGTGTTCACAGTTTCTTCATGTTTGGGTGTTTCAGATGGTTTAGTTGATGGCTCAGATGGTGCAGGTGTTTGTATTGGTTTACTATCTTCTGCCTTCTCCTCTGTTTTCTGTATGGGAGTAGCAGCTTCAGACTGATCTGGAGTTTTGGTTGCCTAGATTAAAAACAAAAAATTGAAAAGAAAAGACGATGAAAACAAGTCTCCTATGTTTGAAGACATATACCCTAACATAATATGATGTTAACTACTGTCTGAAATATGGTCATATGATTAGTTTATTCACTTTTTATGGGTATTTGTGTAAAAAACAACAAGTTGGGAAACACAGGATTAACAATCTACATAAATTCCTCACATCATAGACAGTATGTCTCCCAATAAATTGAAATTAATTGACCAAGTTTTAGGAGATAGTGGTCATGATGATCAAGTTTGGTGTATCACTCCTGGGACATTACATTTTTGATACAAAGATAGACATACTTCAACTCTAGACTAACAATAACAGAGACACAATAAACACAGCAGGATCCTTTACCCAGTCACATTGAACACTGATAAGCATTGCTATTCTTTCACAGTGCAGTAGAAACAGGCTTCTAATGAAAACATTACACATGGACTTGATGATTTTAATGGCTTCAATTGTTTATTTTCTAACTGATAATCAATATTTCAACTTGACTACTTCTACATCCCCACTGTGTCTGGCACCTATGTAATTGCTTCTTTTGCATCAGAAGTTGTCTGAATGTGTGTAAAAATTGTTATATTGAGTGAAACACCAAACAAACATCATTTTAGCTATAACAGGGAATCCACCTAAAATTTGTGAATGGCAGATGACACTGCCCTCTACAAGTCAGCTGTAACTAGTGAACCAATAATTTTTCTTCTGAAATGCAACACAATGTGTGTATGAGTGTAGCAATGAAACAACAGAAAACTGAGGAGTCATATGTTAGTTCATAGAATTCCTCCAGTAATGACTTACCTCATCTGTTCTTTTTCCTGATAATGCTGATGATGGTTTGAAGAAATCATCCAGAGCACCACCCCCTAGTAACTCCTGTAGTAGCAATGTGGCTGTATGTATCCACTCAGCACACTCACTCTGTCATAAGTACAAACAAGTGAGAAAATTAAGAAAGTTGAAAAAAAAGTTTCTCAAACATATTTTCTACTTGTTTCTTGTAATATTGTCATTGGTACCATCACATATTAAATGAATAATGTATGCATGGACAAGAAGACTGATAGATGGACTAATAGAGGGGTAGATAGGCAGTTAGGTGATCTGGCATATAGGGTAGCCTAAAGACCTGCCAACAGACAGATAAGACAGCCAGACAGACAGACAGACAGACAGACAGATAAGACAGCCAGACAGACAGACAGACAGACAGACAGACAAACAGACAGACAGACAGACAGACAGACAGACAGACAGATAACCAGACAATCAAACATACAGACAGACAGACAGACAGACAACAAGACAATCAAAGAGACACACACAGACAGACAGACAACCAGCCAATCAAACATACACATAGACAGACAACCAAAGAAGCAATCATGCAGTGAGACAACCAATCAAAGAGACAGATAGACAACCGGACAATAAAACATACATACATACAGACGGACACAGACAACCAGACAATCAAACAGACAGACAGACAGGCAACAGACAATCAAACAGACATACAGACAACCAACCAACCAACCAACCAGACAATCAAACAGACAGACAGAGACAGGAGACAGACAGCCAGACAATAAAACACAAACAGACAGACAGATAGATAGACAGACAGACAACCAGACAATCAAACAGACAGACAGACAACCAGACAGATCAAAATGAGAGTGAGATTCTGTAATTCTAAGTCATTCCATCAAGACAACTGTGGACTTACTTTTAATTTCTTTAGATCTCTGTATTCATGGTCAGCATCTGCCATACCACGTTCTAATCTTCTCTGCATCTCTTCAGAGACAATAGCATTACAGCAACTAAGGAAGTACAAACAACAAAACGTTGCCATGAAATAATTTTAATGCAAAATTCTCTACATGCTTTGATCTGGTCTGAATTTTCAAATATTTGATAATGTCCAAACTAACAAAAACATTTGTATAAGACACATACATGTGCTCCTGGTAACCCACACAGTTTAAAAAGGAATAACTCCTCTAAACCACTTTGATACTAGTCTAGTTCCTATATGATGCATTACAATTACTACCATCATCTCCATTCATGTATAGGTAAAGTCCTTATTCTAGTACAGAAATCTGTGCTACCCCCGATTGCATTCATATAAACGTGATGATGTTATTGCGTCCCCATATGATTTTAGTTTCAGACTGGAGATGTGGAGTTCGGTTAATGAGCAATTGTCTAAAGGAACTAACCAATTGCAACTGCCTGTCAATTTGTGATGGATTAGTACTGATGTGCATCATTTACCCTTCATCTGGCGGGGACAGCTGTGTTAGTGGGGATAGATGTGTTTAGCACAAGGATTTTCCCTATACATGAGTGGAGATGATGATAGTAATTGCAACATGTTGTATAGGAACTAGACTACTTTGATAAATCCCTGATGTATACTTTACTATGTGGTATAAACTGACAAGAAAATGTACTTTGTACCATTTCAACCCATAAAAAAAATGTGTGTCTTGTATTTGAGGACACATAGTCACATCCAGTCACATCCAGAGATTTGGTCTGATGTGGTGTACTTCTACTATCATTTTATACATAACACATCTTAAAGTGTACTACATACTGAGTATCTGCAAACAATATGGAGCAGAATTGCAATGTGTCTTACAAATACGAACTTTAATGTCCTGGTAAAAAAATTCTAAATAAATAAAACCAAATACATAACACAACAAAATTTAGCTATCTTGGGGCTATTTAGACTGACAGATCAGCCATTGTGGATACGGTCTAACCTCCATTTCCCTCAAAGGGATGCCCAGACCAATGACATCATTATAGTCTAGGGGATACTCAGCACCACTTGCAAATGGGAAGATCACAGCAGGTGTAAGGAGTATAGGCTACCTGGGGAGGACTCAGGAAATAGGTCCTATATTAACAGCCAGCCAGTCACAAATGAATCTACCCTGCACAAGATTATGGGCTTTGCCTAGTTATGATATATAAGATTAGAAAAATATGGCTGCCATCCATTTATATCTGCTTTAATATGTTGTGAAAAAAAGTGATGCGCATTATTACATTTAAATCATGTCACATTTGTTTCAGTGAAATCTGACATTGATATATAAAGGAGTGACAGTGCAATGATGGACAGATGGACGATTGGAACCAAACAGCCCCCTCCACAGTCAAGATAGGGTTAGGGTAGGGCTGGGATAGCATACTCAAACTGTAAGGGGTGGGTTATATAAATTTTCACTCATTCTTACCCAGTGATGTAGTTAGAGAAATCTGTCAACCTTTCACAGATTGACTCTGCCTTTTCTCTGATTTCTGAAGTGG
Source organism: Glandiceps talaboti (assembly GCF_964340395.1). Taxonomy (NCBI): domain Eukaryota; kingdom Metazoa; phylum Hemichordata; class Enteropneusta; family Spengelidae; genus Glandiceps; species Glandiceps talaboti. The sequence continues at coordinate 20,061,163 of NC_135558.1, read as the reverse complement.
TAGCGGTGGCAGCCATACTGCTTTCTATGGCTTCCTGTGGGTTGCCTTCTTTATCTGGCGCTAGTCTGAGAAGTACTTGAATCATCCAGTGAACCATCTCAGAATGCAGAACGTGAACCTGTGAAAATATGAAGAAAGCATGATTAGCATATTGTCATGGTGACTAAAGGTCACATGGAGGTCAATCATGTGTAGAATGAAGTAATATACCATGTTTGTTTGGTTTCTTGTGTAATTCTATCTAATTTAATATTGAAAACATACATTATATGAGGTGCATGCATTACTGTTTTATCAGAAACTTACATTTAAATATTTATTTTCCCACTTCTTGATGTGCCTACATTTATGTACATGAGAGTTAATCACAACATTTTTGCCAACATTTATGTTAGGTTATCAAACATGTGAAAGTTTATGTTGATTTTTGAAAGTTAAGATATGAATTATTTACACATTGGTATCAAAGAGTTCCAGTTATTCTCACAATGAATTTTTTTATCCTATATTAAACTATTGATCTTGCCCCAATGATAGACCCTTGTCAGGGTGTCTTCATCAGCCTACCCATATTCTAAGATCAACGAGGGTAGAAATACATCACACATCTTACAGTCTCAGTATTATACTAATCTTAGTTTAGATTTGATTTGACATTTTACATACCTGTTCAACTAATTTGGCATCTTCATTATCAACTCCATTGATAGTAGTTGTTAACCACTTCTGTGAAATTCTGAATACATCATCCATTGTAATTCTGTAATAGACAAAAACCAAACAACAAACTATGACATAGCAGTTTAATCCAGACATAGATTGTGACAAAAGGGGCTGTAGATTGATTTGTTATAAAATCTCAAACATCCATCCTGTTAGTTAATTAATGTTTGCATATACATGTAATGATATACCGGTAATAATAATAATGTTTACTATGTAGAATAGTAATTGATACAGCATAAAATCATTACACTGATGACATCTGAGAGATTCCGATGAAATTACGTAGTCACTTCAAAAATTAGATTCCAATACGGTGAGTTCACTATTACTACTAGGTGATTCAGATGAAAGTTACGTAGTCACTTCAAAAATTAGATTCCAACACGGTGAGTTCACTATTACTACTAGGTGATTCAGATGAAAGTTACGTAGTCACTTCAAAAACTAGATTCCAATACGGTGAGTTCACTATTACTACTAGGTGATTCAGATGAAAGTTACGTAGTCACTTCAAAAATTAGATTCCAATACGGTGAGTTCACTATTACTACTAGGTGATTCAGATGAAAGTTACGTAGTCACTTCAAAAATTAGATTCCAATACGGTGAGTTCACTATTACTACTAGGTGATTCAGATGAAAGTTACGTTGTCACTTCAAAAACTAGATTCCAATACGGTGAGTTCACTATTACAACTACATTTTTTGGATGTGATCCGGATGATAGGTAAGTAGTCACTTCAAAAACTAGATTCCATAAAGTTACTACTATTTGATTCAGATGAAAGGTGCGTAGTCACTTGAAAAACTAGATTCCAATGAGGAGAGTTCACTTTTACTATTATGTGATTTGGATGAAAGGTACAAAGTCACTTCAAAAACTAAATTGAGGTAATAATCACAGCTACATTGTATGTCAAGGTATATGATGAAGTACTTATTAAAACTTATACACATGGAATGTAATAATACAAATATTGACTTATGGACTATAATATCCAAGACTGTAATAATGAAATTATTGACTTATGGATAGTGTAGCCATGTATGTAATACAAATTATTGACTTACGGATTGGGTATCCATACATGTAATAGTCATACATGTAATATCACAAATTATTGACTTACACATGTTATATATCAATGCATGTAATAATAAGATTATTGACTTACGGATCATGTGGTTTCCTTTCATTTCTCTCAGATTCTTTTTGTGTTGATCCGACGATATCTAAAGTTTCATCAATCAATACCATCCAATCTTCTAACAGGTCATACAGCCTACCCCACTCAGACTCTGGTGGGTAGGCTGCACCATTGACAACCTGTGTTAGTTTGGTATCCCAGATTTCCATAGCATTCTGCAGAGTGATGAAGCCCTTAGCAACCCCTGAAAAAAATTAAAAGATAGAAGGAATGGCACATTAGACATATCAAATATGAAAATTTGTTATGATGTATTTTTGTGGGACTGAAAATAAAGAGAAAGCTGGTTCTCAATCAAAATGATCGCACAAAGTATGGCAGTCTACAATGTATACACATTGTAGGTCTTAATAATTTTCCCTCTCCTGTTTCTGGGTTCCCAATCAAAATTTGGGGTATGAAAAATCTATGCAAGTTTTACCAGATTTCACATTCACTCTCTCTCACACACAAACACACTGCAATGATACACAGATACAACAACAACAACAACAACAACAACAACAACAACAACAACAACAATATGCAATTCACTTTTGACTAATAATTCTCAACATTGATAAAATCAAGTATCTCTTACCATTTTCTCCATTGACTCTGACTTTAAAGAGTTCCATAAGAGATTCTACATCCTGTAATTCAGGGAAAATACAACAACAATTATTAATATCACTCTCACCCTACTGAATGAACAGAATTCAGTGGAATCTTACTATCTAACTTGAACTGGAACCTGATCTACCTGTTCTAAGTCAAATAGACCGATCAATCCAAGTGAAACAATAGGAACAAACTAAATTTTGCATCAGTGTACAGTAGGTTATACACATCTAAATCAAAATGTCACAATCCTTTCTAATTTACGCTTGCAAAATGACTATGTTTCATTTTCGAACTTAGTTTTTGGAAATGTGAACAATATAATATATAGTTAAAATTAGTTCTTGTGTCATGACCAAGGGTTTCAAAATTCTTACAAGTAAAGTTTCTCATAAGTAATTACAACCGTTGTTTATGATTTACCGAAACCTGATTTAACTTATCAAAGGGTACATGAACAATATATTTTTTTGTAGAAAATCTAAATCATTCAATGAACAGGATTTTGTACATGTGATCAGAAACCATTTAAAAATGAATGAAGAATTGACAATGAACTGATTTGGTGTTGAAATGATGTGACTTTTGTAATGTGGAACAAATAAAATGTGGTAGGAATGCCTGTATAAAAATGTGAATGTTTTATGAGTTTGGTTTTTGCCTTTCAAATGTCAAAGAAAATATTGTGCCAAAGACTAGAATCAGTTTAATGCCTATCTGAGCTTATTTTAATTCTTTAATTTTTAAAAATATTTTGATGTTGGAAATATAAATCTGAACATTTACATTGGAATATTTATTCTCTATTCTTGACCCACCCTGTATTTTAAGTTTCACTGAAAGTACATTATAGTGTATTTTATTTTATCATATGGCTATAATTAAAATACAACTTAAATATCAAGTTTTCTCAAGGTATTGATCAACATAATCAGTTCAATAGATTTCTACCGAATACATTATTTAGAGTTTTGAGAGTTTCTCTGTTTGTCTTACAAGACATTACGTGATAGATAATGAACGAGTTTGGTTGATTATGCGTTATAACACGAGGGGGCGTAGCCCCGAGTGTTTGACGCATAATCAACCAAACGAGTTCATTATCTTACTTATCACCACGGCGATAACAATAGAATTTGCATGTATTCCAAGTCTGTCAGGTGGCACTAGTGAAGAGTGGGTTATGGCTTATAATCTACGGCAATCCTGTACCCTGATTGGTGGACGGAGTGTAGCCGTGTGATAAATATGGTTAACAATATCAGTGAGTTCTAAATACTCTATCAAATGTGAATGTACAGATTTGGTGTTTCTGAGTTTGACGAAAGCAGATTTTTTTTTTTTTTAAAGAAAAACATTGGGCAAAGGGAAAGACCATTGCAGTTTAACATTTCTAAGCTAAATGTCAAAAACAGACACATCTTAAGATACATAAATTTCATGTTGTTTTTTACAAAGTTGGTTGTTTTTCGACAAATATTTAAAATGTGGTCATACTCTCATGCTATGTCCTTCATTTCAAAATCTTGCCTGTGTCAAACCCTAAAACTCCAAACTTTGTAATTCACACTAAGTCTAAATATTAATGGGAAGATAAACTCTCAGGACTCCAATGAGAAACACTACTGTTTTCAACTTTTGAAACACAACTCATTATAAAAACCAAAAAAAAACCAAAACAAAACAAACAAACAAATAAACACAGCAAAAACATGCATCAATAAAAATAATATGTTTCAGAAAGAATCTGATATGCTATTGGAAATATCGTTCAAAACATTTGGGTTTGAAGATGGTGTTTCGTTGTATGTTGCCATGACTACCTCAGATTGTTATATAAAATAAGAAAGTGAAATTAAATCTGTTGTTTTTGTTTTGGTTGTTCATTTCATTGTTGTTGTTGTTGTTGTTGTTGTTGTTGTTGTTGTTGTTGTTGCAAGAGGGGTAGCTTTATTAAGTTTAAATGCAGAGCTTCACACTTACTTGATGAGTGTATTTGGCAGAAAAGTTTCTTGCAAAATAAATTCACCAAACTCCATGGCAACAGATTATTACTACCTTATCAGTGAATGTGTAGGATTAAATAGAAGTATCTTTTGGCTCAGGACCAACTTTTTCTATAACTCTCCTAGATGACTATTTTTTCTCTGCAACATTTAAATCCTGGTCTAGTATTGGCCTTTGAACTGGCCATATGGATGAAGATTGGATATTTATTTTGGATTTTGAATTTATACAACGATTTTATCATGGCTTCCTACTTGAAAAAATTAATGTGAAACAACATTGTCTAAGCCTGTGTTTGTAACTCAATACATTGCAAAAAGACAAAAACTTTGTAAAAACATTAATTTTGTTATTGTACGTACAATAACAAACATTTTACACATTTCTTAATTTTTTGCCATTTATTGAGTTACAAACACAGACATATGTTGTGTTACAAACATTTTTCAGGTTGGAAGCGGTGGCAAAATTGTTTCATAAAATAAAAATCCAAAATAAATACCCGATCCTCATCCATATGGCCACTTTAAAAGAAGCAACACATGTAACGGTATTCCATTAAGAAACAACATGTTAACCTTTCAACTGGTGTTGACTGCCTCCATGAATAATAAAGAAATACAGTCAAACCTCTTTGAATGAGATGCTGTGAACTTTTGGAGAGGTTTTAACCTTTTAATTCCATTTTCTGAATTCATAGAACATTCTGAGATAGTCACTGGGTTGACACTTTCCAATATTGCATATCTTAATAAATGTGCAAACAAAACAAACAAACAAAACAAACAAAGAAAACAAATAACTCAACAACAAAATATCAGCACAACTGGGTCTACATCTGGGTTTAAAACTTAATTAAGGTTTGCAGGTCATCAAAAATGGGACTTAAAAACAACGCCACTCATAAAAAAAGTAAGAATAACATCAAAGACAAAACCAGTTTCACAATACTTTACTTTTGATTCGTCATTTACCTTTTAGAGCTAGAGGTTTAATTATTGTTTTGGTGGGGGGGGGGGGGGGGGGGGTTACTAAGGGGCTAAATGGAATCATGTGTTACTGTGATGGAATGCATGCTATGTCATCGAAACCAAACTATATTTCTTCTTCTTCTTTTTCTGTTATTTTCTCACTGGGGGGGGGGGGGGTGGGGGGTGGCTACTAACAAGGGACTAACTCTGGTATTTAGATGAAATCATTGCAATGATAGAGTGTGATGGAATGGATGAATGTATGATTTGTTCTTGAAGCCAAACTACTTTTTAAAATCATATTCTATATTTCAAATATTCTTTTTGGGTTGGAGTTGGGGGTGGGGGTGGGGACTAACTCTCAGACTGGTGTTTAGATGAGGTTCATGGAATATGATTATCATAATGCGATGGAATGTGGTGTGTCATTAAAACAAAAGTATTGTGAAACTTGATGACTGCTTTCATACATCTTTCTAATAAACAGCGCCCCCTATTCACAGGATAGAGGGTGCCATTCACTGAAAAGGTCTAGTGAAGTTCCCATCCAGCTAGAGGGTGCTAATCACTGAAAAAATTCTAGTGAATTACCCATCCTGCTAGACGGCATTAATCACTGAAAAAAAACTAGTGAAGTAGCCATGCTGAGAGAGGGCACCATTCACTACAAAGTTCTAGGCATGCAAACAAATAAAAAGTGAACGTAGGGAAATGAAACGGAAGGGAAATGTCACAGCAAAGCATTGAATTTTATCAGCAATGTTACCTGCTTTACATCCTGTATGGAGGAATGAGATGGTGTGTAGAGGAAAAAATTGATATGCATTATGGTTAATGATACAGAATGATAAATTGGCATGATTTGAAAAATATTAACACACACATTTTAAATCAATATCTGTTAGGTGTTAATACTTCAAGTTTAAAAAAAAAAAATCAGTTCAAAGACTTTTAGTTCAAACTAAAAAAAAAGAAATTAAAGTTTAGAAGAGCAAAGAAAGATCTTTAGTTGATAGTTATGAGTGAAGTTATTAAATTGAAGAAGAAAGATATCAAATTATTTTTAATTAAAAAGGTTTAAAATTCAAACAGTAAACTGTAAAAGTACAAAACATGTGATATTTTCAGACGTAAGTATTGATTAAAATGAATTAATTAAAAACTATTAGAAACACAGCAGTTTGAACAAAGAGAATATCAATCAACATATACTAATTTTTCCAACACTTTTACCTCTGTGTGCTATGCATGCAAAACAAATAAAAGACGAAAGTGAATTTCATGTCAAATGTAATTATTACAATTCCTGTATTTCATTTTTTTTTTCAGTATACGTACAGTATATCAAGTGTGAACAATTTACTAAGGTATTTAAACCTGGGATTCAAAAATAAAAGATTATCAAAAACCAAAGAAGCAATTTTTTTGTTACTGCGATACATTTTTTTGGGGGGAGGGCTTAGGTAATTACTAAGTAAAACAATAGTAATCATGCACTCTACTATAGCGTCTATGTGATGGTGATGGTACTTGAATTTGATCTAGTGGTGATAGGAATATAGCAATGACATTGACAGTGGTAGTATGACATTGGCAGTGGTAGTATGACATTGGCAGTGGTAGTTTGACCTTGACAGTGGTAGTTTGACCTTGACAGTGGTAGTTTGATCTTCTCACTGGTAATTTGAACTTGATAGTGATAGTATGACATTGGCAGTGGTAGTTTGACCTTGATAATGATAAAATGACCTTGGCAGTGGTACATTATGTCTGAATAATGGATCTTGATTTTGATGGATGATTGACAGGGCATAAAAACATTGAGAATGAGATGAACATATGATATACAAATATGACCACTATCTATACAACTTGTAATAATTCAACTTTCATGACTTTTATCATCATTGTCATTGTCATCATAATCAAACACCACCAATATGAACATCATTATCGTTACAATCATTGTTAACATAATCATCACCCTCATTATTGTTTTATCATCGTAGTCATTGTTATTGTCATCATCGTCGACGTCAACATTGTCATCATCATCATCATCATCATCATTGTTGTCACCACCATCATTGTCAGCACCACCTACCCGTCCACCCACCTCCCAATCACCAATCACTGTAACAAAACCTTACCTTGTTCATCGCTAGCATCTTTTCATGGGCAGGAAACTCAGTTCCATCATCAGCTAAATGTCTACTAAATATTTTCAAAGCTGTCTCAGTCCAGCCTTCCATTTGTTTATGGATTTGGTACATGCTTTCCTCAAAACTCAATAAAACATCACCACCAAATTTTTCTACTTCTTTGTTTATTGTCTGTTGAAATTAAAGAAGAGGAAAACAACTTTGAAATCCGACACATGTGAGTTATTGTGATTTTGTAAAAGAAAATATTTGTTGGGTACATTTCACTATGTAATCATGAACTTGAGCAATGCCCTTGGATAGTCAATCCCAACTTGGAGTTTTGAAAAGTTGAGTTTGTCTTGATAGCGAGCTCAGAGTGTGCCTCTACAGTATGACTTTCATATCACTTTGCATACATATATGATAGCAATGAATAATATCAAATGGGAACGAAACTCCAGGAAATATAAAGGTATTTTCATCAGTACTGGAGAGTCACTCCATGATTTCACATCACATAAATTTCACTTAATTGCCCAAAACAACAAATTGAAACTCTGATTCACTTCTAGTGTTCTTTCAGCTAGTGGTGCACCATTGCATCATGGGTCTTAGCAGACATGAATATTAATTAGATTCGCAATGCATATTCATGACTCCTAGGTGCTTATTTCCATGCAATAAATGTGGTAGTTATGACTATGCCACGGTTTCATTTACTTCCTTTGTACTTCCTACGAGTACAAACTTAATATAATCTTAATAATCTTAAGAGTACAAACTTAATATAATATTAATCTTAATAGTAATCTGCTCACTTTACCTATAACAAAGTCATTATTCTAAGATTTCTTCTCGTCCTAGCTACATATATTTACATATTCTACATATTTTTGTAAATTTTCTTTCATTATCCTTACCTCTTCCCAAAATCTAATGTCTTCATATAGTTTCTCAACAACTTCTCGTTCTGGTGGTCTGACTGTGTAGTTTGGTTCATGTCCACTGTGGGGAAAAATCAGTGGTGTAAAAAAAATTTGAAATATGAAATAGCGCCCTCATACCCCTGGGGATCACTTCATCAGAACTGAAACCGTTGCATGTTTAGCATGATGTATACATTTTTTGGTTAGTAGAATTATTTTACCCCAGCATGCAGATTTTTTGGAATGAAATTTGAGTAATTTTTGAAAATTGATGTTAGTTAATTTTTCCCAGTAGGGTGGAAATCTTTTCATGCAGATTTGGTTAATTGATTTGCACTTGGGGAAAGCATTATCAAGTTCATTTCCAAGGTTATAACTTTTATTTTCTTTCGAAAGTTTATCTGGGAATGATAAGTTGGGTAGTCGGGTTTTGTTGGGGTTTGCACTTTTGTGATACAAGTAATACATGCATTTGAATTATCAATTTATTTTACAAACAATTCATGCAAAATTGAATGATGCAGGAAATGATATCATTTTTTTTTTTTTTTTGGGGGGGGGACAGAAAAAGTCATACTAAATGCAAGTGATGTTGTAAGATGAAGGAAAAGGATATTTTAATGATTTTTTTAAAAAGAAAAAAAGTGAAGCATTCATGCTTATCTGTCTGAATGAGCTGCCATGATACAGGAAAATGATCATGCTTTTAATGCAATGGAAAATAAAATGGTGAAATCGAAATAAAGAGTCATGCACAATACTGGTCAAATATATTATTTTCAGGGCTTGAAACTATGAATTGCTCGGAAAATGGATTTTACGATATAAATTATGAAAATGAAAAAAAAAATTCATGATTTGTATTTAATTTGATTGAAAATTTACAAAAATCTCATTTTGTCAATATTTACTGATTTTGAGACTGAATAGATATGTTTTCAAATTTCTAATATGACTTCATTTATTCAAGTTGAAAAACTGAACTGTTTTATGATTTTGGCAACCTTGAAAATAATGATCAGTGTGGAAATGTACCAAACAATTGCAACCTTAACACACACGAGAAACTCAGTGCAGGCCATACACAAAAACAAAAACACACACCGTTAGATAATAACATTACCAGAATTTTAACAAAACATTCTCCAAGGGTTATTAATTATTACAAAGATAAGTAATCACATATCCATCACCGTGGTTACTAGATTAGAATTTTGATAAATTAAATCTCACTCTATAATTTTCATTAGAATTATTTATTATCTCAGCCAATTTACTTCATGTTAATATGTTTGAGGTGTTAGTATGGGAGCTATCCGCTTGCAGAATTCAGCACACACTTTATAACCCTTCCACCCCTGTCAGTGAAATGAAATGGTCCACTGCAATGGAGCACTTTTTATGGATCATACTAAATTTCACTGTATGTGTAGGTAGGGAAGGGTTATGGACAAGCAAGCCGCAACGGTTGCTTGGTAGCATGGGATGTTAGAGTGCATGTTTATCAACTTTCTGTTCTGACAGACAACATCCAAGACTTTGGTGATACGGTACATAACAGTACGACACGCATGGTGCATTGGTACCGGTCACACACTGACCGTCTCACCTCATTGAAGAATGCCTATAGGAAGTACTGAGAGTGTCTGGAGTTTGGGAGTGGCTGGGCTCCTTAGGAGAGCTTGTGTGGGTAAAATAAAATGTAAAGCAATAATACATGAAAATGAATTATAACAATAACACATGCAAAGCAGTTCTTCATGATGTTTATGATCGCAAAGCTAAGGAGCCTTGTATATCGTTGTCACTGACTGTCACATGGTTGCTTAGAGCCACAAAGCTAAAGAGCTTTGTCTCATGTTGTCATGTGACTGTCACATGGTTGCTCAAGACCACAAAGCTAAAAAGCCTTGCACACTTCATTCCTGCCATGTCGCATAGTTGCTTAAAATCACAAGCAAAGTAGTCATGTATATCATGTGACTGTCACATGGTCAGTATTTCATATTTCTGATCAAATCTATCTTTTCTGATGGAATGTTTTTTCTCACTCAAATGCTTTGTGCCGAGTGATGTTGGGGGGTGGGGTGGGGTGGGGTGGGGTGGGGGTGCAGGGGTTAGGCTCAATTTTCTTGTGGTTGACTCTTTAGAGTGCAATTTTAGTCAAAACATTTTCAACAATTTGCTATAATTATTGTAAGAAAGCAAATCAGGACTGGGTCTCTCCTGTTATTACACACACACAGTGTGAATTGGAATTTTTTGTTGTAGAATTGAATGAAAAGAAAGGAAAGTATTTAATGAAATTACAAACAGTTGATGGTGTTATAGGAAGGGTAGGGAAAGAAGTGTGGGTTTTTTTTGTTGAATGACATGGGAATGAGTGATGACCACAAGCTTTCAGCTTCACACGTAAACTGACCCAGAAGACATCAACGATTTTAGAGTTTGTGATTTTGCCCCTTCTTCAGTGACAGCATCGGACTCTACAACAGTCTTTGTCTGTAGATCTTCCCTGAAAGCCAACGGATCAAAATAAAATGGAACTTTTTAAATTCTACTTCACAGCTGTTATCAGCTGTACAAGCAGACATGAAGAACTGCTAAAATAAACAGTCAACAATAAATTATACTGCAAAATAAAAAAATAAAATAAAAAAATAAAAAATAATTGGAAAACATAACGTGTGACATGTGCGTTGTGATAAAGCAATCCTTATTTCCTGCTTTGCCATATTTTGCGTTTTCCATCTGAAATGAATGTATTAGTAACATGAAATGTATCAATATGGAAGGGGACACCACTTCAATCAGGAAATAATGTCGTAAACTTTGGGTTGTAGACAGCCATTTTATGATTTTACAACACCTACATTACGTGTGATTTCAGAGAATCGTCAAGTTGAACTTGTGCCTCATTTGTTGACCTTTGCTGTGGGTCACATTGCATCATGGGAGTCAGCAGAAATGAATACGCAATAGGTGAAAACTGAATAGCCATGGTATTCTCACTCAAGGTAATAAGTACTTCAGACTCATTTTCACAGAGGAAAATTAGACATTACTTGTTATAACATTGTGTAAAACTAATTTTCATTCCCTGACTTTTCATTTCCTCATTTGAAAAAATTAATTCTTTATGGACTTTTTTTCTCTTAATAATTTTGTGAGAGTAATATTGTGTGTAATGTAAACCCTTAGGTAATGAAACAGATATTTTAGTGATAAAATCTATATCTGACAGTTCCCCAAAATAAACGACCTCATTGTAATTAAAATGGCACTGTCGGTAAGTGAGGCCCTGTATAAAATTTACAATGTAGGCATATCAATTTGCAACAAAAGAAACCATAATGAACAGTGAAATTACAACCTGTGTCTTTTTTAGTGTGATCAATATAAGGTATAATTTGGAGTGGGGGGGGGGGGGGGGGTTGGGGTAACAGTTATATGAAAATTTCAAAACTTGAAAAAAGTTGACACTTACACAATGTTCTGAGCAAACTCTTCAGACCATCTTTCAATACCCATTCTGACTTGTATCAACCTATCTCTAGATGTTTGGTCGCTATCTTTCAAATGTTGATAAAATTCGGCAATCAGGTCACGGAATTTCTCAACAAAACCTTGGAGAGTAGACATTTCTTCTGTGTCTTTGTCACTAAGTACTATGGTGAAATGAGTTGCCAACTTATGCCATGCTTTCTCATTTACGTGGAGTCTCCTGGCGGTTGATAAACTGTTTGCATCTGTCACCTAATGATAGAAAACAGCATTTATTTATTACATCTGCACTAGCTGAAACTGGAATGGTTTTTAAAACTCTTTATAATGACTTACTTTACAATATTGTACATCCTGAACAGTACTCAATCAACTTTGGGTAAACATATTTGAGTAGGATTTATAATTACATACAATATGGTACAATACATACCAAAAAATTGATTTTTGGGTTCGCGTCCAAAAATTAACAATCCATTGCAATCATGATTTCAACTTGTTACTGTACGACTTATGGATGAAATGACCTCTCGTTACAGCTAAAACGATGTTGGCTTGGTGTTTCACTCATAAAACATGACATTTACAGCTACAATGATGTTGGCTTGGTGTTTCACTCATATAACATGACATTTACAACTAAAATGATGTTGGCTTGGTGTTTCACTCATATAACATGACATTTACAGCTAAAATGATGTTGGTTTAGTTTCACTCATATAACATGACATTACAGCTAAAATGATGTCGGCTTGGAGTTTCACTCATATAACATGACATTTACAGCTACAATGTTGGTTTGGTGTTTCACTCATATAACATGACACTTAATACACACCCTTGGACAGACAACTTCTAATGCAAAAGCTGCAGAAACAATTAAATAAGTGCTGTGCATAGTGGTGATGTAGAAGTAGTCAAGTTGAAATGTTGATTATCAGTTAGAAAATAAACAATTGAAGCAATTCAAAACATCAAGTCCATGTGTATTGTTTTCATTAGAAGCCTGTTTTTACTGCACCATGAAAGAATAGCAATGCTTATCAGTGTTCAATGTGATTGGGTAAAGGGTCCTGCTGTGTTTCTTGTGTCTCTGTTATTGTTAGTCTAGAGTTGAAATATGTCTATCTTTGTGTCAAAAACACAATGTCCCATGAGTAAAATACCAAGCCTTCATCATTTTAGCTGTAACATATACAATATACAATTGTGAATACTAAAATGTTACCTTGAGTGCCAGACTATATGAGGCATGACTCCACAGTTCTCTTTCTTCCTTCAGACTGCTGACTTGGTGTTCTAAACGTTTTCTCTGCAACTCATACAATTCATGATACTCAGCTAAAAGACTGAAACACAGAATGAAAATAATGATGCTACAACATATAATAATTTTCTATTCGTCATATTTGGGTTATTCATTTTGAAGTCATTTTTGGACAGAGCATGTTTGCTCAGGACATCCACCATTAGACAAAATAATGGTTAAATGTTTCATAAATGTAGCTGATAAAATAACATTAGTACCTCTTCCCTACATGCATTCTATTTTATACGAAAAATGTCTGGGTTTTTTTAAAGTTTTTTTGTAAATATTTGTCAATTTGTATATTAAATTTAACTCATTGCATGAATTTTCAGCTTTCGAACCCAATAAAACTTGTGATATATCATTAATCTAAATAACAACTCACCTAGCATTCTTCTCTGACTCTCTCAGTGCTGATTTTAACTGTAAATGAAAATCAGAGAATTGTTTGTGATCATGTTTGTACCATTTTTGTACCAACTTAAATCAGATTGCATTTCACCAAGTGGACTAAGAGGCTACAGTAAACAATAATACTATTATACAAGCCTCAGGCTCAACCTAAGGAAACACTTATTTCCACTAGGTGTTATAAGAAATAGCCTGCCTATAAAAATTGTATATGTATGTAGTAACTAGCTACAGTGATAGATTCACCTTTACTGGTGCTCCTGTAAATATATGCTAAACATAAATGAATAAACAAGTGTACACAAATGAGTATTTCAGTCTAGCAGTGTTCCTTCTATTAAATGCAAGACATACATTATTGATGTTGGTCAAAATGATACATAATCAGTGGTCTTGTAAGTGACCACATACATGTAGCAATGGATCGGGAGTAAGATCAAAATATGGTACGTCACTCGAAATTGTTGTGTCAGAGACCTAAAGGGCATATTACGGTCTAGTAACTATCAACACCTTCAAGAATTGATAGAACAAAGTCTGGCAGCATCAAGATTTAGTGTATAGTTACAAGCCAGTAACAACAACTGAATTGCAGAGTACTACACAGAAACAACGACAATAATCTGACCATACAGGCTAACTAAGCATGCTGTTAGAAAGAGATGTAAAGTTATGCAAAGTTATAAATGCATTTAACCAGATGATTTACTTTTCAGTCAGCAAAATAACACAATAAGATTTGAAAACTTACATCTTCCTGTGCCTGCTGTGCTTGCCTTGTAACTATTTTATCATGTTCTCGGACATTAGACAGTTCGCTGAAATTTATAAGAGACAGAAATTGTATTAATCAAAATACTGGATTACAATGGAATATTTTGATAAATTGAAATTGTCAAAGATGATATTTGATATGAGTGGTAACCCTTAGTATGCCGTGCTATGCAGATTATAAATTACCATGATGGCAGTATCCCAACACAACTATTGACTTTCTAGATCCCCTTCTATGTCTCAGCCACTGTTTCAAAACGTTAACCAAAAAATATTATACCTTCCACACTGTGGGTAACTCAGAAGAACAAAAATGGATTTTCACATTCATTTTTTCCATATATGTTTGAATGGATTTTCTTTTGGCTTGTGGGCTTAGTGAAAAATGACAGGTCTTAGGGAGGTTATATAGTCACATGGTGTATGACATTGTATGGTTTCAAAGTAACTCATATCCTTCCAAGTATGCGCACTGTGTTATGTTCATACATAAAAAATCTCACCTTGTTAGATCGGATATATTTGTTTTGAATCTCAGTAATTCTTCAGTAAGTCGTCTATCCAATGCTCTCTGTGCCATTACCTCCTGGTGTAGACTACAAATCAGAAAAGAAAAGTTTATTCATTTACTCAACAACAACAACAACAACAACAACAACAACAACAACAACAACAACAACAATGCATGCGTTTAGCTTTTTCAAGCAGCAACGTAAACAAATACAACATTAACAATTCTGGTATCCGTTATCCAGGCTAAAGTTTGGATAAAAACTTGGTGACATGTTGAGAATGGAGTACTTGGTTTTTTGTCTCAGTGAATTTTTTCCACAAAACACATATGATCACTTGTAAGAGATGGCAATAGGGTGGTGATAGGGACAGAATGTTGGCATTCTTAGGGATAAAAATGTAGTGTTTCATGAAGTAATTAAGGACATCCTAATAGTGCAACTTGAGTGATGAGTGGACGGAAGATTGGGTGGGGTGAGGGCAATAGTAAAGGAAAAGTCACGTAGCATTGTTCACCTGTCTTTGGTGTTTGGGAGGTTTGGTTTGGATGGTGGGGTGGGGGGTTACCATGGTAATAAAGTGTGGTGTACATTTATGTATTAAATTACGTAAGAATACCTTTTGACCTGTCTTGGTACTTTATTCAGTAATCTACTGTATCTTTCTCTCAGTTTGGCAAGTAGTGCTCCTCTTTCACAACATTCTACACTGACCTGTACAAACAAGAATAATAGAGACACAAAGATTAAACACAGGATATATTGTCATTTAAATTGCATATTTGTGATTTCTATAAACATGTGACATATAGTACAAGATTTTCAAACAACAGAGACCGAAAGCCCTCCTTCAATGGTTTTGTAAATTGTTGAGTTTGAAAAAATGAGATGAGTGTGTATTTGTTGAATCCAGTTTTTCTCATCTCTTTGCCAACATTTTTAGTTTTCAAAAGTATATACGCTGTCAGGTTCTTGTGACTATTCACATTTGGAGATGAATTAGAATTATCAAAATATTTACCATATGCCATCAATAATTATTGAAATATTAACCGGTACTGTACTGTACTGTACTGTTATAAATTCTTACCTGTCGTATCAGTTCATGGAATATAATATTATAAATGTTCTGTTCTTTCTTGATAAGCTGGAGTAAATTATGCATCTGTGTAAAGAAATGAATAAAATCATTTAATAGCTTGTTGGAAAATGTCAATTGTATATATTATAATGATGAAGACCTAAAGTAAAAGTAGAACTGGTGCAAAAGTTACATTTCAATTTTATCATTATCTTTTCATATGTATAATAACTGTATGACTTATATGTTTTACTCATTCATAAAATTCATGTACAATATCGTATTGTGTTCAGCGTTTTCCATCAGATGAAAAAAATTGCATAATATTAGCATATGATTTGCATATATTTACATAAATGTGTAAGCAGTATATTATACACTAGCTACTCAAATGATCTAGCACATTTTACTTTACTTGTAGAATTGTAATAGCAGGGCCTGGGCTACTGTCCTGGGCTACTTGTAGTTTAGTAGTAAAATATTTACAATTATTAAACTCAACAGGTAAGTGACTATTTCTGCATTCAAATTTCTCTCTACTGATATGATGGCACAGACAGTTCAAAAAACAAACAAAAAAACCTGTGTTTGTTGATTTGCTCTTTGGTTGTTATGCAGTTATTCACAGACAAGAGGAAAATATTTTTATGATTTTTCCATTAGCACAGAAATTTTCACTACATCAGCAAACAGTGACGACTGTGGGCATGATGTTGTGGTAACTGAGATTGAGGGTGAAAGTGTAACCATACATAATACACATTTTAAATCCATGTTTACACCAGTGTATCACTATCATATCACATTGGACTTGAAAGGTGATAACACCACGTGTGAAATTAATTCCCATACACTAGACAGTAATCACCTATTACTCTGACAAAAATACAGATAACCTGGTAACTACATGTACCAAGAATATATTAGGATATTATTCCCAATATCTTTCTTTGTTCAGTAAGGGGCCTTGTCACTACGAGACATGAGAGGAGTAGTGACACACTCTTAGGTCACGAGTATTTTCTGGTTGAATGGGGAAAAATATTGGCGATATAACATAATTATACTTCTCATAACTATGAATTATGTGGTGACATTTTGTGACGTGTGACATTTTGCGATGTGTGAGCTCTTACCTGTGTGGGTCCTTTGACTTCTAGTTCTTCATCATCAATACCTGCTTTCTCCATCATTTCATCAAGTACGCCAACTAACTGTACCACTTCATACCTACTGGCTGGTTTCCTGTATTACACACCAAAATAGTACAATGTATGAATACAATAAATCTGTACTTCAAAAGTTATTCTGTGGCTGAGGTTTTTTTTTCTTTTATGTGAAGTATAAACCAACTAGTGGAGTAAATAATTGTGACTGTTTACATCCAATTGTGCCCTATACTGAAATACTACAACTTAAGTAGATGAAAAGTTCACAAGTTTTCAACGTATCCTATTTCATACCCATTTGCCACTAATTAAGATTTACAGGTGCATTGCCTGTGTTCCCTGTTCACTGTTAAGTGTAAGACATTGTGATTGTACCAGTGTGCCAAGACTTTTTTTACTGGTGTACCCAATCAAAACTGTCGTTACATGTACGTTATGGTACATAGATTTTACATATTTCCCTATCTACATGTAGCCTGTATACCTAGGCTCATAATTCTAACTATGTATACAAACTGTCTTGCCATTTAACCTACATGCCAATGATTTATGATCACATCATACACTGTCAATTTCTCTGATAGCCGGTATTTTGGGCATGGACAAATTAAGAGGTGGGTGGAAAACCTTATCCAGAGACAGATATCCACATCTCTGTCATAAGATTGAGTAGAACTGTAGAACTGTACAATTCTTATCACCACTACGGTACTAATATAATGGCACATAATGAAAGGAACCAACATGAATGGTACTCACACGGTGACACTATATATTATGTATAACTGGAGAGGCAGAAATATTTACTATTCAGTCATTGAATGATTTTTTGCATGTAAATGATTCATACAATCAAACTGCAATGTACAAAAAATGAACGGCTATGGGACCCCTTTCCAACTGGACTTAGTCTAGCATCACATAGATTTGCTCATTGTAAAAACTAGGCTGGTACTAACATCACCAGTGGACCACCATGTGTTCACACTACTAGAGTTCATGTCGGTTTCAACTTGATGTTAATGCTAGGCTAGCTCAGTGCTAACACTAGGCTCACCTGTTTTACATCATGTGTTTGATACTGGAATAGTTAATGCCTACTCCAGCCTCCTGGGCTAGTCCAGTGTTAATATCAGACTAACATTTGACATTAAATTGTTAAGGGATTCTTGAACTGTACATATGATACAAACTTTAACTTACATGGATGGAAAGACCTGCAAGTGCTTATCAATGTCTGACAGCTGTGTTGTAAATTTCCTGCAAAAAAATTAAAATAAATAAATAAAACCACAAATTAGTTGTTATATGTACATTAGATATAAAAGTGACAATCTAACTTTTCTGACTATAAATTACAAAAAAATGTCATGTACACAAAACAACGGATTATAAAAATCATATGATACTTTTAAGAGCTGATATGGGGTTTTCACATTACTTTCATGCAGCTTTAAGGTGGCCCTTGTTTATGTCTGTTTCTTGTGATCCTATAGTGTACCCACTGCAATGTATACTTCAATATAGCTACATCTACATGTATGTTGACAGACCCACCAGGGTATGGCTGCAGCTCTCTTACAACCCCATGCTGTCTTTGCTGACACAGACCTGTACCTAAAAGTATTACAGGGTCGACACAAGAACTGTAACAGTAGTTCCATCTACATGTTGGTCATCCTACCTGAGGCAGTCCCAAGTCCAACCTGAGGTAGGATAGGTTTGTGTCTACACATAGGAAGGTTACAGCATAAATGTCGCGTGTTCCGTCCTGACAGTACATAGGACGAATTCAGGAGGGTTTCAGGACAGGTGCAGGACGCATTTGTGCATCTACACAGGCTTCAAACTATCCTGAATCCTACCTCAGGTAGGATTTTTAGTGTCATGTAGATGGGGTCAAGCAAATATTTTACTCTGTAAATTTTCACACTGTTCAGTTAAGGATAAAGCTACTTTGCTTAGAACTTTTTGCACTAATATGTAGATTGAAAACTCATAGAGTTATGGTTATTGGTATTTGTGTGTATTTATACTTACTCATCATGGAATTCTAATCCTTGCACACCTTTAGACTTAACTACATGGTATTCTTCTGGAATAAGCGTATCCGACAAACTCATTCCCTACAAAAAAAAACAAGAAAAAAAACTTTAGGGAAAGGTTCGATAGTAGAAAAACAGGAGAAAATTATCAAGTTGTGAACTAGACTGTAGGATATATTTTGTTGTTCAGCCCTATCAGGCATCTAAACCACAAACTGAGTGGCAGCTGAAAGTGTGGCTTGAATGTCCTATCTTACACAGACCACATGTAGTTGTGAACTTTAAGCAACCAGTTACATTTTAAAACTTAGAAGGACATACATTGTACAATATCTGTGAAATTACTTTTAGTAATGAACAGTTTATACTTGCTGTATGGTTGAGATCATTCAAAATTTTTAGCACACCTCTGGCGATGCTGATGAGACGTTGTCAAAAATTTGGGATTCTCTTCCGAGAAATATTTTGACTCTGTGAGTAGAAATTGTCATTATAAAGTATGAACCCAAGGTCTACGAACATTCATTCTGCCATAATTATCTAAAATATTTACCTTTTTCTCTGACACAGAATGCTCTTTGTACTTTTCTACTATTCTGGAAGAACTCTTGTCATTAGGGTCTATCTTGAGTGGTTTGATCGGTTCTTGAGTTACATCATACAGAAAGGAAATGTCCCTGTAAAAAAAATGTGAAAATCCTTGAAATTGGTAATTAATCTATCAAGATACATCTTTGGTTGTGATGTCATTGACAATGATAACAAACTGAGTATTAACAGTGAGGGTCAATATCTAGAATAGAGCTCAGAACAGGAGACTTGCAACGTGTGTGTGTCCTCTAATGATGGCAAAAGTTTGTTCTTTTGAGTCAAAATGATAAACACTCCGTGGCATTTCTAGCAAAATAGTCACATAGTAAGAGATAGGGGAACACCAAATTTTGGTGTGTCACTAGAAATTGTGTGTGTCAGTGGTGTGTCAATTGGCTTAGAGGGCACACTGCTTGCAACCCATCATCTTGTACATGTATGGTGTATTATGGGAAATGTGGTATCATTCTTTTGATAAATGAGATTCGATCACTGTTGTAAACAATCTGTCACATTGTTTGTATTCATAAATAAACTAGTCTTGGTGAACAAAACCTTTGCAGGAATACTATCCTTACAGTCACCCCAGATTAGGTATTATCATAAATATAAATAATCTAGTCTTGATGAACAAGACCCATGCAGGAGTGCTGTCCTTACAGTCACCCCAGATTACCAATACAATGTAGGTATTACTGCAACTAAATCTTGGTGACCAAGACCCCTTGCAGGAGTGCTATCATTACAGTCCACCCCGACTACTGATAGCTTTTACCACAACTACAAATAAACTAGTCTTGGTGAACAAGACCCTTGAAGGAGAGCTGTCCTTTTGCTCACGTCACATCAAATCACAACTACAAATAACCTCACAACCTTTGTATCTGTTAGCACAATTGAAGGCATGATGGGGTTTGCTAGACATTTTAAGTTTGTAACAGGATTGTTATGATAACATACCAGGTATGGATTTTACAAATTACAAATGATGGTTTAGGATGGTAAATAAATACATGTAAGTAGAACACTACTGATAAAAGTACCTTTTACCGATAATATGCACCAAGAAATCCACCTCTCCACCCCGAAATTTTTCGTATGCTCGGTTTAATCTCCTCTAAAGAAATGAGGGTAGTAGAAGTTGTTCATTGTCAACACATTATGATAAACACTTACCTTCCAGCCCCACTCAATGATTTAGGTTGGTCTGTCAAATGTTGGAATTTTTTCCTCCTGTTGGGGAAATTCCATACACTGGCTGGTGCAGCTGTACCCTTTGGTCCAGGAGCCTGTCAATCATGACATAACGAGATGATATAATTATACATGTTTACAATGTTACTATTACTATATATGCTAAATCTGTAGCAGATAATTTGATCATATTGGTATCTTTGCAGATTTTATAATCTACATATACTGACCAAGGCATTGCTATGACATCATGTACCACTTTATATAATACAATGTATATAATATATTTGGTTAAAAGTATGGAAATGAAGAATATAGAACAATTTCATGAAATTATCCTTACTGACCAGTGTGCCCTTTATTAATAGCCAAAGTTTGTTGTTGTGAATCAAAATGATAAAAACTGGCTTTTCTTGTGAGCCACTACATAGTACGAGATAGGAAAACACCAAATTTTTGTGCATCACATGTCACTAGAAATTGTGTGCATCAGTGGCATGTCAAATTGGCTTAGAGGGCACACTGCTACTGACAACATGAAATAGTTAACCTGCAGACATTTGCAATAAAATATTGCAAGAATTTGATTACCAGTTTTTTCATTGTTGTACTAATTATTTGTAAAATTAAATTGTAGACGGGTTAATTAGCTAATTTCTCAATAAAAACAAACAAACAATAATTATATTGATGTAGGTATCTTTTCTCTCTTTTAATCTTGATCAAGATATGGAAAACTTGTAGGTTTGATCTCAAAATAACTTAATGTGTATTTATTGCCTTCATCTTTTCACCATGAATATTTGTTTCTGTCAATTTTTAAGATAGCTGTAAAGATAACGTGTGGTGCACACCTTTTTTCCAGGTGGTGGTAATAGATCTTGGCCAGGTTGTGGAAGCTGTGTCAATGCTTTAAGTATATCATCTGGTATGAATTCACTCTGTAGAGATGTTGGCAATGGTTTACTTTTATCAATAGCTCTATCACTTGATCTTAGCTCAGGTAGTGGACTGTCACCTCTAGCTGTAATATAAATGTACAACACAAACATTATTGTTTTTGTGATGGTGCAGTAATTCTTTTTTTGATTGTGAACAATGACTTTGAACACTCCAGACCTTTTGCCCTGGCTCCCATTGAAGGTTACAAAGGCAATGTGTGTTACCAGCTCCCATCCACCACCCACCCCCCGGCCCACATCATTTCTACAACCTATACAAAGACACTGAATGTAATACAGGAACTACAGTTTTCTCCGTCTATTGTTACTAGGGTTGCAGGACCTAACAAAACAATATGGTATTAAAGTACCCATTACAATTATTATCATGACTATTTTTTTAATCTTTAAAAAATTTTTTTTTTTAATTTGTTGGGGGGATGTTTATATTCTTTACACAGAAAGAAATGTCGTGTAGCCATGATGAAAACAAGCTCAAAGTGGCACATAAATATGAGGTTAAACCTTCAGTCACAGTACATTGAATGAATTTGGTGAATGCTACTTTGTTTGCACCACAATGTATATTATAATCTCACGTTACCATAATGCCAAATAAAAAAGGTGTTTGGTTCCGGTTACTCGACCCCCACCTAGTTTTTCACACCGACCCTAAACTTTTGTTTACGTATTTGAGAAAAATAATAATGAAATCGCAAAAATTGTGAAGTCTTGCAAGAAGTAGTGGGTGTGGAAACTGAAATCAACTCAAAAAGACAATATAAAACTATTCTTCCAATCTGTAATGGCTGTATATCTGATAGGAAGAAATAAACAACACAGAGACCATTTGGAAAACAATGGAAAACTAGACACTCACACATGAAAACAAAAATAAAATGAAATAAACTAAAAAATCTACATACCCCAACTATTTTAAAACTGAATGTAATCAGAACCAGACAATGATTTTTTACGCCTAATAAACAGTACTAATTTAAAGTTTTTGAATGGCTAGTCACAAAAACATTCTCAAAATATTTGCCAGTGTAATTTATTCCGCTACATGTATTGTATCACAATTCAGAATCTAGTACTGTCTACTACAGTGTATTGCCCTTGAAGAAGAACATTTGATAGTTACACATTTGAAGGAATGTGGTGTCCCTCCCTGAAAACTTTATTTCGCCAAAAAAATGTCACTTACATTGGCATGGTAGAATATAACTGGTAAATTATAAACTGTCGAGTGTCAAATGCAAAATCCATAAAATGTAGTTTTATACTAATAAAAGTGACCAAAACACAGTGACACTTCAACTAAAAATAATTGCATGTATTTTCTACTTTCAGTGTTATAGCATAGATTTACAGTGATAAGTAGATTTAATATTACTTACTCTATCTAAATGGAAATGTTATGTAATTAAGTACCACTTCTACCAGCAATTAAATTATCGTATAACGGTAATAAGAACTGGGAAACAGATTATTAATTGTTTTGGGAACCATTTGTTGTCATATGATCGGTTTGTAGCAATCAAAAGCTGTGGTAAAAACAGATGGAACCGTGAGCACGCAAACTTACTGTCGTCTTGAGATGGGTCCTGGAGGACAACTTTGGTGACTTTCACTTGCCTCGGTGTCGACTGTCTGGATTCTGTTCTACCTGTATTCTGTGGACTGCCGGGTGGAGGGTTCGGGGCTAAAGCCAGCTCACCCCCGGTCCGTTGAGACACTGCAGTCGTCATTTTGAAAACTCAGATATAACCGTAATCTCTGTTCAGTAAAGCACTGGGTGCCTGGCCGGTTGATTCCAACGTAGAGGGCAACGTAGGTTCAACTTCAACTTCAAGTGTTAATCCAGGTTGAAGCCAGTAAACTTTGTTAAGATTTCCCACAATGTTTCTCTGCTGAAGGTAGATCTTATGGTGTTCTGTTCCTGAAAGGACAAGGGGTGCAAATTTCGAAGTTAACGCAAAATGAAAGGCGCGAATACACGTGTGTGACGAATGTTTTCAAACGTGTGATAAACTCCAGATGGAGAAGGCTAGAACTCAAAACAGCTTCCGGGTTTTGTACACCGAGCTCCCTTTGATGTTGTTTTTCACTCCGTTATCCGAGATATATTCCGTTGTTACTCACAGATATTACTCTGAGAACATCACTTACAGTGTCGATCAGTAGAATTATGACAAGCAGTCGCCTGCTACTTCCACAACTCACGGTTAATTTACAGTATCATTCACCATTTTCGCAGACGACCTAAGGACATAGTTTGTTTTGTTGTCAAGGTTCGGTTGTTAGATTGATCGTTGTATCATTTCTCCAGTATTGGTGGTTGCTAGAAAGCCCGCCCTCAACAAAGCCAATATTGGAAGTGCGTTTCTTTTGTTTTCGCAAATCTACGTACCCACAACTGCACACAGTATACCCGTAGTAGTTTACAAACCATGTCTACAACGGTCTCTGATCTGTATGCCGATGTTTCTTAATATCTGAAGCATTAACATTATATAGACATTTATATAACAAAGCACGATTACGCATTGAAAAGGACGTTGCAAATATACACCTTACGAATAACCATACTAGTAATACACGTACCCCATGAATGCAATGCTTGTCTAGTTGAAGTTATCAACAACAAAGTGTAATCACTATCCACCGACGCGACCAATTAAAAAATGAAGAAATGTGGCCCACTCATGTATGACAATTATGCAATTATATATAAGCCTACCATTCCACCGTCTAATCAAGGAAATCATGGACTGGTTACTTATCTAAGGTCCCAATTATTACCGAAATTATATTTTTGGGGAGCACCATTTGTGCTGCATATTCAAAAGGGTATTCACTGTATTGTACTTACTGAGGTACACGTAACTGGTAACATTCACTTGTAATTGACTGAACTCACACCTGGTTTAAGATATAACTTACATATGATGCAATGACGTAATTGTACGTATAAGAAAATGTCAAAGAAGTCCCAACAATGCAAGTAACTTAGATGATAATGCAAGTAACTTAGATGATAATGCAAGTAACTTAGATGATAATGCAAGTAACTTAGATGATAATGCAAGTAACTTAGATGATAATGCAAGTAACTTAGATGATAATGCAAGTAACTTAGATGATTATGCAAGTAACTTAGATGATAATGCAAGTAACTTAGATGATAATGCAAGCAACTTAGATGATTATGCAAGTAACTTAGATGATAATGCAAGTAACTTAGATGATAATGCAAGTAACTTAGATGATAATGCAAGTAACTTAGATGATAATGCAAGTAACTTAGATGATAATGCAAGTAACTTAGATGATAATGCAAGTAACTTAGATGATTATGCAAGTAACTTAGATGATAATGCAAGTAACTTAGATGATAATGCAAGCAACTTAGATGATTATGCAAGTAACTTAGATGATAATGCAAGTAACTTAGATGATAATGCAAGCAACTTAGATGATTATGCAAGTAACTTATTAGATGATAATGCAAGTAACTTAGATGATAATGCAAGCAACTTAGATGATTATGCAAGTAACTTATTAGATGATAATGCAAGTAACTTAGATGATAATGCAAGTAACTTAGATGATAATGCAAGCAACTTAGATGATAATGCAAGTAACTTAGATGATAATGCAAGCAACTTAGATGATAATGCAAGCAACTTAGATGATAATGCAAGTAACTTAGATGATAATGCAAGTAACTTAGATGATAATGCAAGTAACTTAGATGATAATGCAAGCAACTTAGATGATAATGCAAGTAACTTAGATGATAATGCAAGTAACTTAGATGATAATGCAAGCAACTTAGATGATTATGCAAGTAACTTAGATGATAATGCCAGAAGATAATTGCAGCATCATGTCGACACTCATCTATAAATTCAGTATGCTAGAATAGTTTAAAATATGTAAATATTCCCATATCGAGTAAAGTACGTCATATGCAAATTGAGTACTATGGAATATTTATTAAACGCTGGGAATTTATTTTAGCTTGTTTCGTGGGGAGTAAAAATGCGCGAAAAATCATTCCAGCGGAATGACATTTGATTCATAGGCGGCCGCCAATGACCTACTTCTATTTGAACTTTCGATGTCGGGTTCCTACCTTTGTGTTATTGTTTTCAACGGAAATTAAAAGTATAAACATTGAACACACCCACGCACGCAATCACGTACACAAAACACACAACGAACTTACAAAAGAAATACCCCAGAAGTATCCCAGAAGTTTTAATTTAATTATTTTGATTGTATTTATTGCAGCTTTTAACATCAAAAATACTTATTATGTCATGAAATGCTAATAAATTAGAAGTGTCCATTGAAGTCCGATGAAACACTAATAAACGAAAATCTGATGTACACACACAATGTTCAATATGTGTGTGGATATTGAACATTTTCGATGCCATCAGATTTTCGTTTACTGGTGCATACCAGAATTATGAGGGTGAACGCATTGATGGGACACACACATGGCACCCAATATAATAGTCTCCTCTAGCTGGTGCTCTTTGGGGACTGAAAAGATGTTAGGCTGCGCAAATTAAGTTCTGTGTTTGACATCACCCTGAGATTGGAAAATCGAGGAGGGAGGGCGGTTTACAAACGAACTATTTATATATTCCAAAATATGCAAATTCAGACAAAAATGAACATTTGAGTACAGTGACTATATTACAAGTGTAGCACCCATACATTTGACAAGATTAAGGTGGACACAAACAAAAAACATTTTTGTTGTAGTTTATTACATATACATGTATGTACATTATACATGATAGTGTTGTCTTAGTGATGAAACCACATTGTAATGATGATAGTGTCAACTCAGTGGACTATATCCATGGTCCTCACCAGGAATATTTTGCTCTTCTTTTTTCATTTTCTTTTAGTTTTTGTGTAATTATTAGCTGGAAGTAATTTTGTCAGAACTTGTAGCTTATTGACTTATTTGCTTTTCCTGTTCCTCTTTTTTTCTGTTATGTACCCTTTGTACAATTTCTGGTGAAATAAATAGAAAAAAGTCTTTACTATGCACACTTGAAGTTGTATTTGATTGATACATACATTGTGTTGTGTGTGTATTATTATCAATGTCCATTCATAGATTGACTAGATCACAAAGGGAGTGATCAGTTTTTATAGCCTGGGGTAACATCACCAGCCATGTTGTACTAATGACGACATGTCAACACCAAGTCTTTACCACATACACATGGAGTCCACACTGAATCAAAAGTTGTATTTGATTGATACATACATTGTGTTGTGTGTGTAGTCATATCAATGTCCATTCATAAATTGACTAGATCAAGTTGAGGGAGTGATAAGTTTTTACAGCCTGGGGTAACATCACTAGCCATGTTGTACTGAAGAGACTGTCAACACTGAGTCTCTACCACATACACATGGAGTCCACACTGAATCAAAAGTTGTATGTGATTTATCCATACACTGTGTTGTGTGTGTAATCATATCAATGTCCATTCATAGATTGACTAGATCAAATTAAACTATGGACATTGATATGTCATGTCACATATACAATTATTATAATAGTTTTAGTTTGTGTCTTTCTACTTGTCAAAAGTGATCTCACCAAAGTAATCTATTGCATTTACTTACACCCATGGGCTTCACACACAAACAGACATCATTCACAAGCTGCAACCATATTGTTTTAATATCACACTTTTATAAAATAGTCTACAGGCAAGTACAATACAATAATCCATACAAAAGTGGTTACATTACCATTTCTATAACAACAGGGGTTACTAAGGCATTGCTAACCCAAACGTGGCCCCGCACTAAAAACCAGAGATAAAAAATATTTTAAAAACTCTGGAAAAGCGTAGGTATATATCGTAATTGCATCAATAAAGTACACCCATCCCCTAAATAAAATACAATACTCTCCCATTAATAAAAAGTACTTCCATCCCTTAAATAAAATATTTCTCTCCCCTTACTAAAAAGTACTTCCATCCCTTAAATAAAATATTTCTCTTCCCTTAAAATAAAGTACATCCATCCCCTAAATAAAATATTTCTCTCCCCTTAATAAAAAGTACTTCCATCCCTTAAATAAAATATTTCTCTTCCCTTAATATAAAGTACATCCATCCCCTAAATAAAATATTTCTCTCCCCTTAATATAAAGTACATCCATCCCCTAAATAAAATATTTCTCTCCCCTTAATATAAAGTACATCCATCCCCTAAATAAAATATTTCTCTCCCCTAAATATAAAGAACATCCGTCCCCTTAATATAAAGTGCATCCATCCCCTCAATAAAATATTTCTCACCTTAATATAAAGTACATGCATCCCCTAAATAAAATATTGCTCTCTCCTTATTATAAAGTACATCCATCCCCGATATAAAATATTTCTCTCCCTTTAATATAAAGTACATCCATCCCCGATATAAAACATACATCCATCCCTAAATAAAATAATTCTCTCCCCTTAATATAAAGTACATCCATCCCCTAAATAAAATAATTCTCTCCCCTTAATATAAAGTACATCCATCCCCTAAATAAAATAATTCTCTCCCCTTAATATAAAGTACATCCGTCCCCTAAATAAAATATATCTCTCCCCTAAAAAAGTACATCCATCCCCTAAATAAAAAGTACATCCATCCCCTAAATATAAAGTACACCCATCTCCTAAATATAAAGTACTTCCATCCCCTAAATAAAATATTTCTCTCCACTAAATAAAAAGTACATTCATCCCCTAAATAAAAAAGTACATTCATCCCCTAAATAAAATATTTCTCTCCCCTTAATATAAAGTACATCCATCCCCTAAATAAAATATTTCTCTCCCCTTAATATAAAGTACATCCATCCCCTACATAAAATATTTCTCTCCCCTTAATATAAAGTACATCCATCCCCTAAATAAAATATTTCTCTCCCCTTAATATAAAGTACATCCATCCCCTACATAAAATATTTTTCTCCCCTTAATATAAAGTACATCCATCCCCTAAATAAAAAGTAGATATATCCATCCCCTAAATAAAATATTTCTCTCCCCTAAATATAAAGTACATCCATCCCCTAAATAAAATATTTCTCTCCCCTTAAAATAAAGTACATCCATCCCCCACATAAAATATTCCTCTCCCCTTAATATAAAGTACATCCATCCCCTAAATAAAAAGTACATCCATCCCCTACATAAAATATTTCTCTCCCCTTAATATAAAGTACACCCATCCCCTAAATAAAAAAGTACATTCATCCCCATAATAAAATATTTCTCTCCACTAAATAAAAAGTACATCCATCCCCTCAATAAAATATTTCTCTCCCCTCAATAAAAAGTACATCCATCCCCTCAATAAAATATTTCTCTCCACTAAATAAAAAGTACATACATCCCTTAAATAAAATAATTCTCTCCCCTTAATATAAAGTACATCCATCCCCTAAATAAAAAGTACATCCATCCCCTTAATAAAATATTTCTCTCCCCTTAATATAAAGTACATCCATCCCCTAAATATAATATTTCTCTCCCCTTAATATAAAGTACATCCATCCCCTACATAAAATATTTCTCTCCCCTTAATATAAAGTACATCCATCCCCTACATAAAATATTTCTCTCCCCTTAATATAAAGTACATCCATCCCCTAAATAAAATATTTCTCTCCCCTTAAAATAAAGTACATCCATCCCCTACATAAAATATTTCTCTCCCCTTAATATAAAGTACATCCATCCCCTAAATAAAAAGTAGATATATCCATCCCCTAAATAAAATATTTCTCTCCCCTAAATATAAAGTACATCCATCCCCTAAATAAAATATTTCTCTCCCCTTAAAATAAAGTACATCCATCCCCTACATAAAATATTTCTCTCCCCTTAATATAAAGTACACCCATCCCCTAAATAAAAAAGTACATTCATCCCCTAAATAAAATATTTCTCTCCCCTTAATATAAAGTACACCCATCCCCTAAATAAAAAAGTACATTCATCCCCTAAATAAAATATTTCTCTCCCCATAATATAAAGTACATCCATCCCCTAAATAAAATATTTATCTCCCCTAAATATAAAGTGCATCAATCCCCTAAATAAAAAGTACATTCATCCCCTAAATAAAATATCTCTCCCCTTAATATAAAATACATCCATCCCCTAAATAAAATATTGCTCATTCCCTAATATAAAGTACATCCATCCCCTAAATAAAATATTTCTCTCCCCTTAATATAAAGTACATTCATCCCCTAAATAAAATATTTCTCTCCCCTTAAAATAAAGTACATCCATCCCCTACATAAAATATTTCTCTCCCCTTAATATAAAGTACATCCATCCCCTAAATAAAAAGTACATATATCCATCCCCTAAATAAAATATTTCTCTCCCCTAAATATAAAGTGCATCCATCCCCTAAAAAAAATATTTCTCTCTCCTTAAAAATAAGGTACATCCATCCCCTACATAAAATATTTCTCTCCCCTTAATATAAAGTACATCCATCCCCTAAATAAAAAGTACATCCATCCCCTAAATAAAATATTTCTCTCCCCTAAATATAAAGTACATATATCCCCTAAATAAAAAGTACATCCATCCCCTAAATAAAATATTTCTCTCCCCTTAAAATAAAGTACATCCATCCCCTACATAAAATATTTCTCTCCCCTTAATATAAAGTACATCCATCCCCTAAATAAAAAGTAGATATATCCATCCCGTAAATAAAATATTTCTCTCCCCTAAATATAAAGTACATCCATCCCCTAAATAAAATATTTCTCTCCCCTTAAAATAAAGTACATCCATCCCCTACATAAAATATTTCTCTCCCCTTAATATAAAGTACACCCATCCCCTAAATAAAAAAGTACATTCATCCCCTAAATAAAATATTTCTCTCCCCTTAATATAAAGTACACCCATCCCCTAAATAAAAAAGTACATTCATCCCCTAAATAAAATATTTCTCTCCCCATAATATAAAGTACATCCATCCCCTAAATAAAATATTTATCTCCCCTAAATATAAAGTGCATCAATCCCCTAAATAAAAAGTACATTCATCCCCTAAATAAAATATCTCTCCCCTTAATATAAAATACATCCATCCCCTAAATAAAATATTGCTCATTCCCTAATATAAAGTACATCCATCCCCTAAATAAAATATTTCTCTCCCCTTAATATAAAGTACATTCATCCCCTAAATAAAATATTTCTCTCCCCTTAAAATAAAGTACATCCATCCCCTACATAAAATATTTCTCTCCCCTTAATATAAAGTACATCCATCCCCTAAATAAAAAGTACATATATCCATCCCCTAAATAAAATATTTCTCTCCCCTAAATATAAAGTGCATCCATCCCCTAAAAAAAATATTTCTCTCTCCTTAAAAATAAGGTACATCCATCCCCTACATAAAATATTTCTCTCCCCTTAATATAAAGTACATCCATCCCCTAAATAAAAAGTACATCCATCCCCTAAATAAAATATTTCTCTCCCCTAAATATAAAGTACATATATCCCCTAAATAAAAAGTACATCCATCCCCTAAATAAAATATTTCTCTCCCCTAAATATAAAGTCCATCTATCCCCTAAATAAAAAGTACAATCCCACTCTCTAAATAAAACTTCCCTAAATATAAAGTACATCCATCCCCTAAATGAAGAGTACATCAATCCCCTACATCTATATGAAAAGCATTTTCATATAGGGATAAGAGATACTTTTCAAATACTTTGTATGAAGAATGACAGTGGTAATACAAAGGGTATTGTAAAGTTTAAGCAACCAAATATGAACAACCAACCCATGTGAAAAAAAACCCACAATTATATGATGGATAAACAAACATATAACCTGTGTGACTCCCCATAAAGTGTTGTTCATATATATATATATAAACTCAATATATGTAAAATGTTTGTGCTGGAATAGACAGTGATCAATACATATGTATGTAAAACAGTGTAAATAACACAGTATCAAGCAAGATACATGGGAGTGTGTCACGCTGTTGTGTCACAGATGACATATTTATATTTTCAGTAAACTTAATATTTTAACAACATCGCATGGCCTAGTTTGACTGAAAGGTCAAAAGACTGTCTCAAGGCACACAGGATTCCAAGCATACTCGAATACATGAGACGACAGTCTGCATTTCATAAATATCTAGGATTCATAGTGATCATTCATCAATGTTTTAAGAATACTTTTAGGGCATGATCACGCCCAGAAATAATTATTTGGCCATTGGCCATGCGTTATGTAAATTTAGACTTTAAGGACGTCACAATAAAGTACACTGGGGACAGGCACTTCACTCAGTTTTGGTAGGGAGACTTGGCTTCGCGGGAAGTCAATGAACGAGGCACTATGCTGGGTGTTTGCCTTGATTTCCAGTGTAGATCTTTAAACACTGTGTGTAGTCTGAGCTAATTCCCTTTAAAGTTCAAGTGTGATCCTGGTACGTACATACAGAAGTTGAGTCGGATACGAGATATGAGAGTGATTCGGGTGTTATTACTTGGTCTATCAGCTGTGTGCGAAGACCAGTAGTAATATTGGTGGCGATCCGGGGCTCGAACAACAGTAGTAATATTGATGGAGATCCGGGGCTCGAACAACAGTAGTAATATTGGTGGCGATCCGGGGCTTGAACAACAGAAAGTAATATTGATGGAGATCCGGGGCTTGAACAACAGTAGTAATAATGGTGGCGATCCGGGGCTTGAACAACAGAAAGTAATATTGATGGCGATCCGGGGCTTGAACAACAGAAAGTAATATTGATGGAGATCCGGGGCTTGAACAACCATTTGTGTGTATAATGAACCAATTTTGAACCTTACGAAGACTTACCGACAACCTTTAAGAAGAAAAACACAACCCCACTGGGTGAGTAAAACAAATTAACACTGTAACGAAGAAACAATGATGGAAATCTGGCCTTGCACGAGAAGAAAAAGTATGTACAAAAAAAAAGATGCGGAGAAGATTCAAGAACTTTTCGAAAGGAAACTTTTAATGATTATATTACAATGGTGGGAATCTGCACGAACTAGAACTGATAATATTGCAGTAACGGAATATAAAATTGCAGCAGGAGAGATTGTGTCTGAAACCGTCGAATTTTGAATAACGAGATAACGATAAAGACTATGACAAACTTTGAAGTGAAGCCATCAACGCGACCAGCTGACATTCGATTGCTACAAGCACGAGTATGAAGAACACTTTAATTTTCAACAAAAAGATATCGGACGCTTATAAATACAGAACGCAGCAGTTCGCATGTGAAATACATATTTAAGACTTTTGATGGACAAAGAACTCATTAATCATACGGTAGTAAAACTTTTTTTTAAAGATTGACATTATTATTATTGCTCAATTCATTTCTATTCACGATCAGCGAGGTTTTTTACTGTGTGTACAAAGCTAATCATGAGAGGCATGTATAAGAAATAATAATTGTATGCTCGATTTAGTTTGACTACGAACAATTCTGGGAATCTATTTTCTTACCACAACCAATTCAGTGATGCTGTTTTACATCTCAATGGTCGCGTACAAGCAGAAAGAATATTATTGATTTATCTATGGAGAAAATTTTAGTTTTAATAAGAATATTTATTGAAGTATGGAGTATTGGAAACTCCTCGAAGCTTTATTGACTCTGAGTTATTGTGAGCCGAAAACGCTACAGAAATGCGTTGCTCACACGTTGAGTCGGACTGTGTGATTTAAAGTTCCTACAGTAAAGGAAGGAACCATGTTGATATAATATTTTATTGAATCTGCAGTACAAGATAAATATTTGATTTTCAAATTTGAGTGTAAAACAGAGATCCGACCGAAATGAGCTGTGTTATTGTCTATACAAATTTCCTTTCAAATTCCGCAAGAATTTATGAAATTCCTCAGAAAGGACCATTATCACTTGAGCTGCGTGCATAATTTCTAGTGGTATTGATTCAAAGGGTATATTGAATTGCAATGAGAAAATTTCCAACCTACTTATGGTCAATCAGGTTACTTGTAATGAAAACTAAATTGACTTATTGGATTAATATTAATGGTCTTATTAGTTCTGTACAAGTCGTTAACATACTGAAGATGTCAAATTTTAAACATGGATGAACAGCTAAGATGCCTGTAATGTTTAAATAATGACGTAGGGTTTCTTACACGACAATGATTGTGTTGGCGCAACTGACTTCTCTTGATGACTGTAACAGCTGATTAGTTAGTGTAACTTAAGGATAGCTGTAAGACAATACATTTAGGACAGTGTTCTTGATAGCTGATATCAGGGTGAAATCACAAGTTACTGGACTTAGATTACTTGAAAAACATTGACTGGTTAATTTTGACTTCACTAAACACAGACGACGTCACTGACACACACTTTTATGCTACACCATTTTTCATAATATTGATTTCGTCTGCAGTTAAAGATTCAATTTGGAATATGATCACGAATATGGCATGCTGACCGTTTGTCAGTGACAATTTTCAATATTGGCGTGATGAAATATTTAAGAGTTAATGTTTATTCATAGCATAGATATTTAATGTCATCATTTGATTTTACGAGACAGATACCTACATTCCTTTCAGATAGGAATACTTATGTTATAATTTAGTTATGTACACGATGAATCGGGTATAACTTGGTCAACATTAAAACATTCTCCTATTTATATTTCTTTATGTTCAACTTTTAAATGCTGCGGATATAAAGTTCCTAGCAAAGTTCTTTAGACCTGAGACTTATATTGATGAATGTACTTGTCTGATAGTGTTAATGAAAATAGAGGGGGCCCGAACAGTACGTTATGGATGGTCATATCTATCAGTATGATTGTGTGAATGATTGAAAAAGACTGGCCAGTCGAACGTATGTTTGTGATGTGATTGAGAAGTACACAATTCAATAGCCAACTCAGGATATAATTATTCTACGATTCAATTTTCTAATTATCTGTGATGTCTCTCTTTGATGTCATTTATTCATTAAAGTACATGTTGACGAAACAAGTATATCTGGTTCGGAATTTGAGATTTTAGCAATCTTAGTTTTCAAGGGTCGTATAAATTTTACATTTCTAACACTTCATACGAAACAGCATTAATTACTTCTAAGACTTTTCAATTTTCATTTATGAAGGGTAAATTATTTTTTAGATATTTTAGTCTGTAACGAGGGCGTTACAAATTTTGGAAAGAGGGGAAAGTGTCACAGATGACATATTTATATTTTCAGTAAACTTAATATTTTAACAACATCGCATGGCCTAGTTTGACTGAAAGGTCAAAAGACTGTCTCAAGGCACACAGGATTCCAAGCATACTCGAATACATGAGACGACAGTCTGCATTTCTTAAATATCTAGGATTCATAGTGATCATTCATCAATGTTTTAAGAATACTTTTAGGGCATGATCACGCCCAGAAATAATGATTTGGCCATTGGCCATGCGTTATGTAAATTTAGACTTTAAGGACGTCACAATAAAGTACACTGGGGACAGGCACTTCACTCAGTTTTGGTAGGGAGACTTGGCTTCGCGGGAAGTCAATGAACGAGGCACTATG
Source organism: Glandiceps talaboti (assembly GCF_964340395.1). NCBI lineage: Eukaryota > Metazoa > Hemichordata > Enteropneusta > Spengelidae > Glandiceps > Glandiceps talaboti. The sequence goes on along the minus strand of NC_135558.1, from coordinate 20,025,379 downwards.
CTGGGTGTTTGCCTTGATTTCCAGTGTAGATCTTTAAACACTGTGTGTAGTCTGAGCTAATTCCCTTTAAAGTTCAAGTGTGATCCTGGTACGTACATACAGAAGTTGAGTCGGATACGAGATATGAGAGTGATTCGGGTGTTATTACTTGGTCTATCAGCTGTGTGCGAAGATCAGTAGTAATAGTTGCAATCACCAGACGACTAACGGTATAGTTCCATGAAGTTCCAAATTCAAAGTTCAAAAATTCCATTTCACGTGATGTGGATGCCACATATACAACAGAAGTTGATCGTATATCAAGTCTGGGTGTTTATTTAATAAATTAGATTTGTCAGCATATATGTTGCATAGCTTTTATGCCAGGCAAAGGACACACCGCTTCGAGACGTTTGAACAGGAGGCCGCAGCGGTGATGATCGACTGACCAATCAATGCTATAGTCTTGGCCTTTTTCTTTTAAGTTCCAGACTTGTTTTGACTGCTCAGTACTTTTCAAAACCAGTCATGCAAACCGCAAACAATCCATTACAAATAAGAGATACCACAACTCAACTAAGCTGTCAAAACATGTCTAGAACTTAAAGTGGGAAGGTCAAGAGTATAGACTGAAATTGCCTGAATAGTATGTTAATATTCGGCAACCAATCATATATTAGCCTAAAATCCCTTCACTAATCAACTACGTGTGAATACTAATTAATATATTCAATAGTTCAATTTAGTCTCTTATTATACATATTTGCTTATTCAGGATACAGCTCAATTGGTTGTTTTAAAGATAATTCCAGTCGTGCTATCCCGACATTGGAAGATTCTGATGCAAGACTCGATGGACCAGACTACAAGACCCGACAAAATTCCGTGAAGAAGTGTGCTACCGTAGCAGCTGATCGGGGATTCTATTGCTTTGCTATCCAAGATGGCGGATGGTGTGCATCTAGTCCCATCGCATGTAGAACCTATGACAAGTATGGGTCATCGAGTGCATGTGCAAGTGATGGTGAAGGTGGTCCATGGGATATGGGCTAATAACGTGTACAGAATTGATTGCAAATGGTAAGTTTGACCAACTTATGAAATCAATTCATTGTATTGACGTCGTAAAATATGTACTATTATTAGAATTCGCAACTTTAAATCCGTTATATTTTGAAGTAGAATTTTTAATTATGAATTCGAAGCTTCAGTGGGTCGTTCTTCTTGTCTTGTTAAACCAGAAGCATTTGTTTATTCTATATAATTATTATTCTAATTTCACATGTATGTATGTATGTATGTATGTATGTATGTATGTATGTATGTATGTATGTATGTATGTATGTACTTATGTATGTATGTATGTATGTATGTATGTATGTATGTATGTATGTATGTATGTATGTATGTATGTATGTATGTATGTATGTCGGCCTAGATTTGTGTGTATATATATATATATATATATATATATATATATATATATATATATATATATGTGTGTGTGTGTGTGTGTGTGTGTGTGTGTGTGTGTTCATTTGTTGTTGGGTTTATTGTACCTATTGGAGTATTGCTTGAGTGAAAGTGAGCACATGTGTTCCTACATTAATTTTCTTCCATTCCCGATATTTGAAAATCAATTAGTTAATTGGTTTTATCGATTGTTCATCAATACCCAATTCAAATCTCTTCCCTTCCCTTCCCTTCCCTTTCCCTTCCCTTCCCTTCATTTCCCTCCTCTCCCCTTCCCTCCTCTCCCCTCCCTTCCCTTCCCTTCTCTTCCCTCCCCTTCCCTTCCCTTCTCTTCCCTTCCCTTCTCTTCTCTTCTCTTCTCTTCTCTTCTCTTCTCTTCTCTTCTCTTCTCTTCTCTTCTCTTCTCGTTTATATCCAATTACACCATCTTTCATGTCATTTCCAAATATGTTTTAAGAATTCGACCGTTTACGATTGAAATGTCTACAAAGTTAACGTTTATATAAATGCTTAAATGGCTCTTTTAACTCAATGTATATTATTGTCAATGTTCCGTTTCATGTGCCATCCAGGAATCTCCGTTCCCACTACACATTTAAAATGGCACGTTTTAATTCTACTCAAAGGAAAAACTCATTTTTACCTAGGACCTTCAATTTTATCAACACGTTCCAAACACTGACACATTTTCAAGTCTCAGTACTTTTAGAAAAGATGTCCTAAATGAAATAGTTGATGTGTGAACTTAACGCAATTTCGGTAATTTTTATCTTCTTTTAATTTATTTATTTCTATTTTTACTAGTTTTGTAAATATTGTATGTATTTTAGTCTTTCCAATTTCAGAGTGTCTGTAAATGGGGTAATCCTGTAGACATCTCAAATAAATATATAGATAAATAAATTGTACCTAAAAATGGGTGGAGGCACTTTTGTCGAACATGTCATCATACTGTGTGCAGAGGCAACAGCAAATTGATGTGTTATAAATGTTAGTCAACACTTAGTGTCAAGTTTACGACTTCACCCAAAACTCATTTAAATAACTGTTTTCTTTATTTACAGATCTACTGTGACGAATGGGTGTGTTATTTAATGATCGACAAGTTATGCTTGACTGAAATGTACTTTATTAGGAAATGGTATCTATATTAATTCATGTTCATTCTTGCTTTTTCTGTTCATTGGAAACTTTGAACGAATGTTTTTTTTTCATGGTATCATCAAAATAAAAGTGAATGAATAAACGTGTGTTGTGTGTAAATTGTATTCTGATTCCTTTAAAAAGAAATATTCATAAATTCTACCGTTACTCTATTATCCGCAATAACTGTTGCAATATGGTTTTTTTGTCGGTGACAAACTGTGTTCAATACAACATGAGCTATCAAAGGCTAATCTTGCAGGAGATTTTTTTTTAAATCTGCGACAATCTACGTCCAACATACACCATTAGCGACTAATGTTTTAATCTGGTCAGTTCGGTTTGTCTGTATGATTATGTACGTACATAAGGGTTTTAAAATCATATTAGGTGACTCTGTTGGGGATAGTTTTGTGTATAACTACATCACGTTTTCTAGCAAAGATTGTTCTGAGAAACTAAAGGAGCTTTTACATAGTCTGATGGGCGAAACGGAGAGAGAGAGAGAGAGAGAGAGAGAGACAGAGAGAGAGACAGACAGACAGACAGACAGACAGACAAACAAACAGACAGACTGATGGACTGACAAAGTACGTACGTACGAATATTTTTTTTCACAACTAATTGTGTCGCTTGCGACGCTTCGTCCTTAGAACATATCAGAATGCGTTTTACTGTTCGATCATTCAGAATTCTACGTATTATCAAATATTGGATTAGATTATTGTCAATGCCATCACATAGATTAGTTCATAAATGTTAGTTAATTCAATTAATGAAGCCGAACTAGGGAAGTCTTATGGGACTCATGATATCAAGATGTTACTCTTCCTGTTTGGGATGGATGAAGCATGGAGTTTCATCAAGGAGTGGGGAGGGTTGAGAGTTTTGCGAATTTATTCAAAGACCGTTGTCAAGACATTGACAACCAAAGCTGGTACAGGTCTTTATCCATGTTTCCGAAAGTGGACTCGTACAAGAAATTTAAATTGTTCTTTCGTCAGGAGTCGTATCTTAAAGCTATCGACAAGGATTGATAGAGAGTTATATCGTCTCATGATTTCGTCGCATTCATTGTGAATCGCAACAGATCATCAATTGCGTGGAAAGAATATGTACTCTCTAGGTGAAACCAATCCAATAGTGTAGAAGACGAATTTCACTTTTGTCATGTCTACCCTTTATACTCTGAACTCAGAAAGAGATAATATTTATCTGATGGAAATTTCAAGTACTTCACTTTTGCGTAATTTATATAAATTTACTTTCCTTGATGTGAAAAAACTGCTCCGACTCATTCGTCGACAATACTCAATTGTAAATTGTTACATTCCTTTGCCATAACGTCTGGACAAGACTTTTGAGTCCAATGGTTTTTTTTTTCATTTTGTCTTTATTTGCACTTTATTGAGTTACAAACAAGGACTTGGTGTACATTATTCCTCACAGTTCATTCATGTAGAAAACATCGTAAAGGTGTTTTATCAATTAAAATTCCAAAATAAATACCCAATTCTAATCCACGTTAATTTCCGATTTCCTGTATTCTGTTGTCCAATGACTTTACGTCCTTGCTATGTACATGTATATACGTTTGATATTGACCTCTACCCTATGTATCATTATATTCTGTTCTTGCTATAACTTAATATCTAATCGTATCTGGCAACATGTCTGAAAATTGACACATTTTCTTCTTTAATACAGGAGAAGAATATCCACTGTGAAGGAACAAAAGTCAGAAGGGATACAAATGTTGCTTGTATCTCTGTCTCTCGGAGAGGGGATTTATTTATTACACTTCGATACATGTACAATTGCAGTCAGCACGTAGTGTACAATCATGATATGATGTATGTTTTGTTTGTTTGTCAAAAGTATGACGAGGACGCACGCTGCCTTTCATGTATTCATGTATTCATATTAGTAACTCACCCTCTACAAAATTAAAGACAGACAAAACCGACAATTTTATCCGTTCTGATTTTTGTTCCCACACAGCTTACTTTCTTTTGCTGTGTATTGCAGTATTTATGATTTTAATTATTGCATATGTTATACGAATCGATAATGATAACATTTTGCGAGCGTCACAAACAGGGTATATAGACGTGTAAAGGCCAATGCTTCAATCCCAGGTTCTCACATTAGTATTATCTAATCAATGGTGTCATCAATTCAGGATTTCAAAGGATCACTAGCACTCTGGACCAGCTAGCACTCTGTTCTACAGCTGCTAAGAGAATCATGGATTCCGAAAAGTTCTGGAGCACGACGTTTAAGTTGATTGAGCGCTGAAAACGTACAAACCATAATTTTAAGGCCAAAAAACAAAGGTCGGGATATTTTGTCTACAGCAGTGCGAGGACGGGAATTTTTTAATTTTTTTATTTTTGTTTTAATTCTTAACAAACCTGTCACTAAATCCAAATATGTTTTGACACTTATTGTTCTCTTTATTTAGTACTTTAGAGCAAGTGTGTATGTGGGGCAGATGTCATTTACTTGTTCATGATTGGCTCTGCAGCAGTTGTCTTCACTGACCATGAAGTAGGGAGGGTTATTTTTCTGTTTCCCTCTGGATGTGCAGACTGCATGGGCTGGAATTACATGACAAATTAGACTGACAAGAGGGTATTTAAGTGATGCGCACGTGTACTCTGATTAGGAACAATTCTTTTTTTTGCCTAAAAGGAAATGTTATAAGCCTCGTAACAGAAAATAGAAAATGTTGTAAAATTTACATATACATACTTACTCGGTGTTCCCTAAAATTGTGTTCACCATCCACCAAAATAAGACAATCATGGTTGCGATATTGAAATAGATACCTTGAAAGTTCGAAAGTATGAAGGTCATTGGCAAAAGTGATGGAGATGACTTATCTTCCATCAACTCGCATTCGAAGGATGATGTCAATATGAATTGTGATGTCATAATGCATCTCGCAAATGAAGAACGCCCTCCATTGTTCATAAAAGGCGCATGAGGGCGCTTTGCTGTGTGCGCATCATGATCACGGATGCACTTGCTGAACGCGAGGTACGCTTACGACGGCTGGCATTGTAATGGTGCATCATAATATAAATAGATAAAATGAATGAGTGAATAACTGAATGAATAAAATTCAATACATAAATAAATAATTAAATAAAAATAACTAATTAAATAAAGAATATTGAAAGGCGTCTCAGTCGCTAGTGCAACACTTCGAATTCTCAAATCTTCTGCTGATCGATCTGTTCGAATTCGACAGCTAAAGTTTCTATTTAGACTGTCGAATGTTGTCCTTATTGTTTTTGTTATATATTTTATACTTTCAATACAATTTTAGTTGAAGAAATAAAATTAAAACAAGGTACTTTTTACGTGATTAGATTGTTGCACTGTCCGACTTTTCCATTCCCGATGTCGATGTAGAGTTACTTTGCGCGGCCATGGTATGCAGTAGAACTTGGGATCTAAACGGTGTAATTTACCGTTCCAAGTAACTACATTTTATTACAGTAACTGTTTATACTAATTTATTCATTGAACCTTGAACGTACTATAGGCTTATATAACTCCCATGTACATGACTTTGGATTGTGTTCAAACGTGTGTTTTTCTGTCATGTATAACATTCTTCTGTGAGCTTTTCTAGTATTTCCAGATCTTGAATATTTGTTTGCTTTTCTTTCTACAGATTTTTATCATTTGTCATTTCCCAGTTTCGTATTTTGTTAAGATTTTTTTTTTTTCCTTTTTTTTTTCTTTCATTTTTTTGCATTAGTTATTCCTTGGGTCTTTTTGCTAATTATTATTATTATTATTACATTTTTAAAATCCAATATAAATTGGTAATACGTTAAATTTAAGTGCATACGTCCTATGAGTTTGTTGATGTAGATTATAGTTTTAACAAGCAATTTTCATAATCAACGACCTTAAGTAATTAGGCTACATCTTAAGAAATCAAACTTTCAATCTCATATATTTTGGTCCATACATCAACCATAATAAAGCATATGTGTTTGATATAGTTTTGATGTAGTTTTTAATTGTGATTTGTAATTTACATAATTAATCGTTTTTGATAATTAGGCAATATCTTTAGAATGCAAGCACGTGTCCTTGTTGATGTAGCTGATAATATAAATTGTTCAATTTCATAATTAATGATTTGTCGATAATTAGGCAATGTCTTAAGTACGGAAGCTTCAAATATCATACAGTTTCATATATTTAATTAAGAAACACAGAGAAAAGACTACTAATTACATGGTGAGTTGGACGAGGAAGAGTCAATGGTTGAGGGCGCTGAATAGAACTAACTCATAAATAATTAATAAGTGATAAGAGTAAAGATGGTTTATTAAAACCAACAAAAGAACAAGTTAATATCGATGTCAAAAAAAACACACCAAATTTTCATATCATCACTCTATTACGTGGCACCTTGTAGGGAAAAGATATTTTTAAAGAGCAACAAAAAAGTAGAAAAACAAAAAACAAAGTTTTGTAAAGAAAGAAAGTAAAAAAAAAAAATATTTGCAAACAATATGGCCAATAGTCCCTTTGTTCCAACATTGTGTGTAGAAACAATAATCCATAGATTTACCAGTATGAGAGGCATTCAGTTCACATCTTGTGGAATCTACTTGTTCTGGCAAAAATGACCGCTGTTCATATCATTACGAAAGCCTGAAGTTCGTATACGAGCCATTAACTACGGCCTTCATCAGAAATTTCGATCGAGTGATCGATTTTTTTTATATACCCGCATGTGGACAGCAAACACATTTTTTTAATGAAATGGAAGTGTATTTACCAAACCATCCAGTTCTGATATAAATATTTGTTTCCAATTGCCTTAACGTGGGAAGTCGGTTGTAAAGTGTCACGAACCAGCAAATAAAAAGCAATGGCAATAAAAGAACTATATGCAGGTATCATTTGCTGTTGAGACTATTCAAGCTTTGGGAGCCGTCATTATTTATGGCCTAGGGTGGTCGCAGGAATTGCTTTGAAAATTTAGAACATTTGAGTACCCCCCCCCCCTCACCTGATATATTTTCTTAACCCCCCACCATTTTACAGTCACAACTGTTAATGGCGTCCTACAAACATTACACAAATTCAGGTTGAGTGTTCTATTGAGACATCAATCAACCCGTCCGTACGAACGTAAACCTACCTACCAACTAACTAACCAACCTACCTACCTACCTACATACATACACACACACATACATAACACATACATACATACATACATACATACCAAAACTTTTTATTTTGAAATTGAATTTCCTCATAACAAGATGGATGTAGCTTATTTCAAAAGAAAGGGGTAACAATGAATTCAGCTTATTCCCAGAGTAGCCAGTAAAATTAGAAATTAGGCGATATAAGTCGAATCGAAGTTTGAGGGAGCCAAGTGGGGGTGGGTACTGGAGGGGATTACCAGCTCGCGTTCCTGGAGATTTTTGAAATTCAAGGACTAAAAGAATACTTTCTGGTGTTATTTTAACATGTCAAGGTAGTAATAATACGACATACAATTTGAATCAAAATAAAAGGGAGCAATGTGAGGGTAGGTTAACCTTGAGCACCTAGAAAGTTTTTAAATTCAAAGGACTAAAACTAAAAGAGTGCTATCTGGTATTATTGTAACAAGTCAAGGTGATAACAATATCATCTCCTGATCATAGTTAACATTTTTAAATCACAATACTAACAGTAGACAAATTCTTAAAGTATAGTTGCATGCCATACCGTTTAAAATTATGAAAAATTACAATATACTTATATATTCATTTTATGTAACAGAACACCATGTACTAGAATCTATACAATGAAAAATTAACTATATATTGCAATATTCTTTGTTTTCAACATGTATTTATATTTATAATCAGTATTTACCAGTTATAAATATCTGTGCAATGACACCTGTTAGAGATTTTCAGCTCACTAAGTCACCATATCATCCCAGTATCTAGTATGCTTTGTGTAACTAACATATTATCTACACCGTGATATTCTAGATGAGTTGATCATATTTGATCAGACTTTGCCCTCCTGTGTGGCTTCAGCTGTTTATTTCTTTAACCAGGTTATTCCTTACTACTTTATCAATTAAAGATTTGTTCCATGTAACAGAACTCAATGTATATTCAATATGCAGTGTAAAAACCCCAGGAAAGAACACTGTATTAATAAATGACTTGCATAATTATGCATATATAGGTGTGTTCTATACTTTAGTGTTAGCAAACTTTGTGAGTCCCCCCCCCCCTTCTCTCCCCAGTTTTTGAGTGACCCCTACTATTCCACCAACCCTCTCCAGGTCATAAATAATGACTCCCTTAATGCAAAATTGATCTCTGGTACACAATTCAAAGCTTATGTTTGTCCTTACCCAGCACATAAAATTTATTTTATTTTAAATTTAACGCTGATGTTGGGAATACAGTGAAGAAATTTAATTACTGATGACTCTGGAGCGGTCGTTGTATTCTTCAGCTTCTGTTCGCTAAAGCGCAATTATAGCAATTTCGAAATAATAATTTAGCCTTCTGTTCCACCAGATTAATGTGTGAGTTCAAATTGAAAGGGAAATACATGTCCTTGATATGGCACTAGGATAGAAGGAAATAACAGTGTATTTTGACAATCAATGTTATAACTGGTGACCGAACGGATTCTTCCAAAGTAGTTACGAAGTCTTAACAATTTAAAAAAACTGTCTTGTTTGATATCCAAATTAATTCTTTTGTGTTCATCTACAGTATCGACGAGGTGTTATATTTAATATCAAAGAGGATGCTGGTATGGTAAACTGTATTCCTGCCTACATGATACAATTGTGGTTATAAAACAGTCCAAAAATAACTGAACGAAAATAACAAAATACCTGAATGGCACAGTTGTCAAATACAATGGTCGATGCCTTAGATTCCTTGATAAGTCGTTACAAATACCTACTATTAATGATGTCACTGTATTAATGTTGAAATCTAGCTACATCACTTAATGGTAGCCTAAGCAGAGACGTGAGTGTGTTTATATTCCAAATGAAAATTTATTAGATATCATAGGCAAACTCATATCTATGTTCTAATTCAAGTACAAAAAATATACGTCTGTCTGTCTGTCTGTCTGTCTGTCTGTCTGTCTGTTCGTTCGTCCGTCTGTCTGTGACATGGGTGTCGTGTACATTTTTAGATTTGTTAAAATCAATCATTAACAACACACGTCGACACTATTTTCGAACAAACATTGAAAATGTGAGGGTACTTCATCGTGATATAAACACCCCAGTCTACCAGCTATAGCTATCAGTCCATCTCCACATCCAGTCCTGCACAGCAATTCTTAGAACATTATCAGGTAAGGTAAATTATGAACATTTAAAAAAAATAAGACATAGTCGATTTAAGTTGATAGTTTTTCATGGGTGATTTAAGTGAGTGAAATCCTAGTCTATTTGCCATCACAAGTGAATTGTAGTTTCAATTATAACTTTTCAGCAGTGTGTCTTTCATTTTTGTGTTGTTGCACTGCCAGTAGTCGTTCGTATTATTATATTTGTTCGATTTACCAGAGAAAAATGTAACTCACTTATCCTAAGTCTGTGTTTGTCACACATCAGTTATACCTAAGATACGTAGCTCAATATACAGTACAGTACAATACAATGCAATGCAATACAATACAATACAATACAATGCAATACAATTCAATACAATACAATACAATACAATACAATACAATACAATACAATACAATACAATACAATACAATACAATACAGTAGCATTATCCGTTTCATTTTGCCATTCTTTATACTAGTGTCACATCACACTTCTGTTTCAAAAGAGGAGCGATTAAAGAGATTATGATTATATAAGATTATAATTTTACAGGACGAAAGATTATATCAGACGTCGCTCAGTAAAGTTGTCTCCCAAAATTGGTATACGAACAATAATTTAATCTACACAACAGTGTTTAGGGGGGATAATGGAAAAAAAACTCCACAGTCAAGTAATCGGAGGGAGAAGGGGAGAAGGCACGTGCACAATGGGGAGCATACCCGAATAATCTTGTATCTCTTCCTTGCAAAGCATTTCATATAGATGCCTAAATTCTCTAGATATGGCGGCCATTGTCTGGAGTTGACAACAGACACAGATGTCACAAAGTGTACAAGAAAACATATGAAAAGACTGAGAAAGTGGATGATTTTGATCTTATTGTTGTTGATTTTCTAAATTGTTCATTCAAATTATTTTCCGATTTTGTTCCTCTTTTAGATACAGTCTATACTGAAGATAATTTCAACCACTAATCAATTGATAAAAAAAATGAAGACTGCTGTCCTGTTCGTTGTGGTTGGCATATCTCTAAATCTTGTCGAATCAGCTGTTGTCAGTAAGTCTGTTTATTAATATCATGGATTCCATTCATAATTGAATGTTGGGTGTCACTGAAGACGATAGAAAAGAATTTTAGTTTAGGCCTAAACAAAATTGTGTGTTTCCGATTACATTCAATAGGTGGGGTAGGTAGATTTTTTATTTTATTTTATTATATTCTTTTCATGTGTGAGTGTTGTCTAGTTCAGGTTTTCCATTGTTTTCCATATGGTCTCTGTGTTGTTTATTTCTTCCTATCAGATGTACAGCCATTACAGATTGAAAGAATAGTAATGTCAGTTTCCACATCCACTATTTCTTGCGAGACCACGATTTTCGCGATTTTATTATTATTTTTGTCGAATACGTAAAAAAACGTTTAGGGTCGGCGTGAAAAAATAGGTGGGATCGGGTAACCGGAAGTATTTTTTTATTTGGCCTTATATGGTCACATAGAAGCATAAGTGTATGTGTATTATGGAGGAGGCACTTTTCATATAAATGTTCGTACCCTTACATAATTTTTTTGAGCAATCCTTTCCATGATTTAATTACTACTAAAGAGGCAAAAGTATTCTATATTTACTTTGAAATTGTCATATATTTCTACTCAGCTGTCTTGAACAACCTCTAAATAAACACTGAAAGGTTCCGATCGGCAAAGGTCGTGTGAAATTCAATTTAGCGTGTCAATCATTAGATGTATCTGGCCTCATGATTTGGTATAATTTGTCTTACATGAATTTATATCAAAATCATTGTCCACGAATTAATCACTTGCATTGACACTGCTATTGTTGTTACCAAGTTCTTTTGCATCAATTTATATTAACGAAATATCGTACAACACTCAAGTGTCTCTCTCTTTTTTTTGTATGTCGTACCGATATCACAACAGGAGGTATTCAATCACACCGAGAGCTATAGTTTGCCGGTTTCGAGATCCAAACCTTCCAAAAGTCTCGATCTAGTTCATTAGATGGTACTTTACTGTCATAAACGTTATTTTTAAAACATATTTACAACGTTTCTATTCTTAGACTGTCACAATGAAGTCATATTGACTTTAAAACAAATCGAATACAAATTGAAAGATAAAGTCGTCAGGCTGTTTAAGATAGTTCATTTCAAAGTGAACGACAGCCGAATTCTAAACCACTTTAAGGTAGTTAATTATATAGTATAAGTTCTACCCTCATTTTCATATCTATACTTTTATCATAAAAAAATCAATATGTGTTCTGAAAAAATACGAAATAAAAATGGGGTTCCCCGAATTAGGTAAAAAGTAAGGATAACTCAAACTAGATGCACTTTTGGATAAATCACACAATTTTGTTTATTTCAATTGTATTGTGCAGACACAGCCAGTAGTTAATAATCCTACACGACCTATTTTTTGATATGATGTCAAGGAGGTTTTATTTTGTGCATTTTATAAAATTTCGACATCATACCTTATTCCTCTGGGCAATTTATACGTGTCTTTCTTTCTCATTTCAATCCTACAATGATTTATTTCTAGGTAATGGAATCACATTTTCTCAAACTCTACACCAAACTTCATGATAGCAAACAAATTATATCCTTCCAAATAAAAAAATATCTGTGCTCATTTTCTTGTTCACATTGATGTATTATTCTTTATTTTACTAACTTAAGATTGAATGAAAAAAAAGACACTGTGCCCGTATCAACTTTTTTGTTACGGCTATGTTTCTTAAGTGAGGTGTGCTAAAGAAAGTTATTTCCAATGATGCTTTGCGCCGGTGCGACAATTTGACATTATGCGTTCCCAATGAGCAATATTATTTCATTTTTAACTCTAGACAAACTGTCACCGTATGAATTTTTATCTTGAAGTCTATTCAGATTTGTATTTTTTCCCGTTAGTCAACCAATTAGAGCAATGGTTAAAACTATTTTCTGTGGCTTGAATTTATAAGATCTATAATTTTAGGAAAGGAGACGAAATTGCCCGAATAGTATAGAGATATTTGCCAACATCGGACTGAAATCCCTTCACTAAACAAACCGAATGAATACTAATTATCATAATTATAATACGTACGCTATTTGCTTATTCAGAATACAGCTCAATTGGTTGTTTTAAAGATACTTCCAGTCGTGCTATCCCGACATTGGAAGGTTCTGATGCAAGACTCGATGGATCAAGCTACAAGACCCGACAAAATGCCGTGGAAAAGTGTGCTGCCATAGCAGCTGATCGGGGATTCGATTGCTTTGCTATCCAAGATGGCGGATGGTGTGCATCTAGTGCCATCGCATGTAGAACCTATGACAAGTATGGGTCATCGAGTGCATGTGCAAGTGATGGTGAAGGTGGTCCATGGGCTAATAACGTGTACAGAATTGATTGCAAAGGGTAATAAGTTTGACTAAATCCACTTTGACTGCATTTATAAAATCTATTCATTATATTGATGTAGCAAAATATGTAAAATTATATTTAGAACCTAATCGTAAATTATATTTTGAAGTAGAATCTTTAATTATTGTTCTTCAGTGGGTCGTTCTTCTTGTTTCAAAAGGTGAACCAGAAGTATTTGTTTGTTGTATGCAATTAATATTCTAATTTCATATGTCTGTCCGTGTATGCATGTATGTATGTATGTATGTATGTATGTATGTATGTATGTATGTATGTATGTATGTATGTATGTATGTATGTGTGTGTGTGTATGTGTCTGTCTGTCTGTCTGTCTGTCTGTCTGTCTGTCTGTCTGCATTTGTGTTAAGTTTTAGTGTACCTATTAGAGTATTGCTTGAGTGAAAGTGAGTGCATGTGTTTTTACATTAACTATCGTCCATTCCTGACTAGTTCATTGATTTTATTGATTGTACATCTACAGCCAATACAAATCCATCGGTTGCTACAAAGACACGTCTAACAGAGCCATACAAACATTGGAAGGTACCGACCCAAGATTAGATGGTGGATACAAATCACGTACTAATGCTATCGAGAAATGTGCCCAGGTGGCCAATGACCGTGGTTTTGACTATTTCGCTGTTCAAACAAGATGGTGGCTGGTGTGCATCAAGCGATAATGCTGTAAACACCTATGACAAGTATGGTCGTTATGACTCCTGTCAAACTGATGGTGAAGGGGGTCCATGGGGAAACGAGATTTATAAATTGAACTGGTAAATAAAGTGCAATATACTAATTTCTTATATTTCATACTAATAATAATCTTCTTTCCCACCCTTTTTTGTTCGTCCCTCTTGTTTCTCTTCCATATTTTTCTTCTTTTCTATCAAAGTTCTCCAATTTTTCTTTTCTTTCCTTCTTCTTTCATCTTGTTTCTCATTTTACCGACTAACGGACTATTTTCATTTTTCATCTCATCTAATTCTCATTTTACTTTCTGTCTTCACTCGCCTGTTGTATTTGTCTTGTCTTGTCTTGTCTTTTTTTCCTTTTATTGTCCTTTCTCTTCTCTTCCAAACCCTTCCTGTCTGTTGTCTTGTCTTCTCTGCTCTCCCCTTCACCTCCCCTCTGCTCCCCTCTCTTCCCTTCCCTTCCCTTCTCCTCTCCTCTCCTCTTCTCTTCTCGTCTCTTCTCTTCTCTTCTCTTCTCTTTTATCTCCAATTACATCAACTTTCATGTAATTCCCAAACATGTTCTGAGAATTCGAAAATGTAGGACTTTCGTTTACTATTGAAATGTCTACAAACCTACAAATGGGTGGCGGCACTTTTGTCGAACATGTCATCATACTGTCAGCAGGGGCAACAGCAAATTGATGGGTTGTAAATTAATGTTAGTCAACACTTAATGTCAAGTTTAAGACCACCCAAACTTCATTTAAATAATTGTTTTCTTTATTTACAGATCTACTGTGACGAATGGGTGTGTTATTTAATGATCGACAAGTTATGCTTGACTGAACTGTACTTTATTAGGAAATGGTATCTATATTAATTTATGTTCATTCTTGCTTTTTCTGTTCATTGGAAACTTTGAACGAATGACTTTTTTCATGGTATCATTAAAATAAAAATGAATAAATAAACGTGTGTTGTGTGCAAATTGTATTCTGATTTAAAAAAAAGAAATATTCGTCATAAATTCTACCGTTACTCTATTATCCACAATAACTGTTGCAATATGAATTTGTTTTATTGGTGACAAACTGTGTTCAATACAACATGAGCCAACAAAGATTATTCTTGCAGTCCAACTGTACATACACCATTAGTGACTAATGTTTTAATCTGGTCAGTTCGTTTTGTCTATATGGTTATGCATATACATAAGGGTAAAATCATATTAGGTTACTGTGTTGGGGATAGCTTTGTCTATACTTACATGACGTTTCTAACAAAGATTGTTGAAAGAGAGAGAGAGAGAGAGAGAGAGAGAGAGAGAGAGAGAGAGAGAGAGAGAGAGAGAGAGAGAGAGAGAGAGAGAGAGAGAGAGAGATGAAATGAGATTGTGAGACACACATTGAGACAAACAGACTGATGGACTGACATAGTACGTACACATCAAATTTGTTCACAACAAATTTTGTCGTTTGGTCCTTAGAACATATCAGAATGCGTGTTACTGTTCGATCATTCTGAGTTGTACGTATTATCAAATATTGGATTAGATTATTGCCAATGCCATCGCATAGACTAGTTCATAAATGTTAGTTATTTAAACAATAATGTACGCCCTCCCAGCCCATAATGGACGAAAGCAAACTTTGAACGACATATAATGGGCGAGGCAAAAGCCGAGCCCATTATGGAGTGCAAAGTTTGCTTGAGTCCATTATGGACTGGGAGGGCATACATTATTGTTATTATTTTATAGTTTTGCCAATTCCAGTGAATTTGTAGACCGAGAAACGCAAAACAACGTATAATATACACAGCGCTGAACATCGTCTGCCATGGTCGGCCCGGAAGCTGAATACTAATCATAGTGACACACGTACGTACACGTACACACACATATACACTTCAATGAACTGCTGTGAAGACAAATTTGTTTCATGAATGCGTTGTATTTTTAAAAAGTGGAAATGATAATCATAAGTAACAACATACATTTCGAAAAAATACCTAGTCGTATGAAGAAACAAAACAAATAAGCTTGTATTGTTATGCTCGTTCCGGGGCCGCGATGCCCAATAATGGAGTACATTATCAGTAATAATGTACAGCGATGACGTCACAAAATTCACTGGAATTGGTAATGCTATAATATAATTCAATTTAATGAAGCCGGACGAGGGAAGTCTTATTGGGCTCATGATATCAAAAATGTTACTCTTCCAGTTTGGGATGGGTGAAACATGGTTTCATCAAGGACTGGGCAACGTTGACAATTTTGTGAATTTATTCAAAGAGCGTCGTCAAGACATTGACAGCCTTAGCTGGTACAGTTCTTTATATCATACTTGATTCGTACAAAAAAAATTAAGTCAGTCTTTCGTCAGGAGACTTATTATCTTAAAACTATCGACAAGAGTTGCTGAAGATGATAGAAAATAGTGTTAGTTTAGGCGTAAAATTGATATATATTATTCTTTATATTACTTAAGATTAAATGAAAAAAAAGACAGGGTGCTCATATTAACTTTTTTGTAACGGCTATATTTCTTAAGTGAGGTGTGCTAAAGAAAGTGTTTTCCCATCATGCTTTACGCCACTGGGACATTTTGACATGCGTTCCCAGTGAGTGAAATTATTTCATTTTTAACTCTAGACAAACTGTCAGCGCATGAATTTTTATCGTGAAGTCTATTCAGATTTGTATTTTTCCCCGTTAGCCAACCAATTAGAATAATAATTACATACAACAAACAAATACTTCTGGTTCACCTTTTGAAACAAGAAGAACGACCCACTGAAGAACAATAATTAAAGATTCTACTTCAAAATATAATTTATGATTAGTTTCTAAATATAATTTTACATATTTTACTCTATCAATATAATGAATAGATTTTATAAATGCAGTCAAAGTGGATTTAAAATAGTCAAACTTATTACACTTTGCAATCAATTCAGTAAACGTCATTGGCCCATGGACCACCTTCACCATCACTTGCACATGCTCTCGATGACCCATACTTGTCATAGGTTCTACATGCGATGGGACTAGATGCACACCATACGCCATCTTGGATAGCAAAGCAATCGAATCCCGATCAGCTGCTATGGCTGCACACTTTTCCAAGGCATTTTGTCGGGTCTTGTAGCTTGATCTATCGAGTCTTGCATCAGAACCTTCCAATGTCGGGATAGCACGACTGGAAGTATCTTTAAAACAACCAATTGAGCTGTATTCTGAATAAGCAAATAGCATGCGTATAATAATAATAATAATAATGATAATAATAATAATTATTATTATTATTATTATTATTTATTCAGTTTCGTTAGTGAAGGTTTTTCAGTCCGATGTTGGCAAATATCTCCATATTATTCGGGCAATTTCGTCTCCTTTCCTAAAATTATAGATCTTATAAATGTAAGCCACAGAAAATAGTTTTAACCATTGGTTAGGGATATCTGGGTGCAAGCTATGTTGATGCAACGGCTGTCACATACTTTATTAGTAACTGAAGACCAGACCGAGCAATTTTTGTCTGCTGTATTAAGAATGAACCATAGCCAATTGGTGGATTAGGGTCAGGGGTTTTAGAGTAATTAGGCTGGGATCAGAATTTACGGCCGGGGGGGGGGGGGGGGCTGGGGAGAAAATAGTTTGGTCAAAAAAAATTAGCAGCCCCCTTCGCACTATAGAATCATTTCATGCCCCCCTTGAAATAAACCCAATAATTTTCGTAGCTCCCCACCCCTCTCCGGCTGTACACATTTTAAATGTGTAATTATGTAGTACCCCCTCCCTCCATTTCAGAGATGTACAGTGTGGTACATTCTACTAAACTAACAATGGAAACCAGCATCCATACATAATATAAGGAGAGATTTATTTACAAGTAGATATGGGTTTTGCGAAAAGGATGTACTTAGAAATACTTAGCCAACAGGGGTTTCGCTTTCAATCTTGATTCTGGGCAGAATCAGCATCCCTATGATAGCTAGTGGTAAGCACTTTTTGGAAAATAAGGTATTTAGTGGCATATAATTTCAAACCATACACATTATCGAAAGCCTTTCACATTCGATTGGCTATAGACTGCCTCATAATTAAATGTATGGTAGGTAAATCAAGTGAAAACGAGAGAGAGAGAGAGAGAGAGAGAGAGAGAGAGAGAGAGAGAGAGAGAGAGAGAGAGAGAGAGAGAGAGAGAGAGAGAGAGAGAGAGAGAGAGAGAGAGAGAGAGAGAGAGAGAGAAAGAGAGAGAGAGAGAGAGAGAGAGATGCATAGATATACACAAATGCATTCGCAGTCATCCAATTCATCACTGACAATATGTTTTAGAAATGATTGCGGCAAAACCGCAATTAATTGTTTAATTAACTCGGTAAACGACTGCTCCTGAGGTTTAATTTGGTTCAAATCATGGGCAAAATATTTCGAGGTCTCCCTTTCAGACAATAGAGAATTTTTCACGGCCTCCCTTTTGAAACCTCAATTTCTTTAATGCCCCCCCCCCCCCCAATTTCACTCCAGTCACCCCCACCCCGCCTTAATGCTGTGCCGCTGTGTTGTTACATGTGGATAAAAATATAAACAAATTCAATGTATAAATGACTATAATCAATGTAATGACTCCATTTGCAAATTGTACATGTCTTTTTGTCAACGTTTTTAAACACAGTGTGACATCAGAGAGTGTACCCGTCTGTATACTATTACCTTTATATTTAAGGGTCAAATGATGTAGTTCTAACGTTTTCTAACGTTTCTAACGTGCTGTTTTCGCTCTCAAAGTGAAAATTGCTTGAAAGCACTTTTGCATCCCATATCGTAATTATCAGAAAGACAAACGATTGTACAGTACAGTTAGGGCTGCCTCTATGGCTACCTTTAAGGGTACCTGTAGGATGAAATTCTTTGACAAGAAAGGCAGATGAATGATAGTTGAGTACTTTCAAATCGTCGCCATTCCCCAGTAATTATCGTAAAAATACATCACAACCTTCTATTTTTCTCTCTTTTTAAAAAGATTTTTGCGATTCATTTGCAGAATTAATGAAATACACATTCATGAAAGGATACAGCATGCTCAACATTTCTCACTATGATAATACCTGTAGGAGCAAAAATCGAAAGACATTTAGTTTACACCGGTTATATGGTGTATTGACGAGAATTTATTCACATCATTCTGTCTCTGTAGCCTTATATTTCACTATAAAGGTTGTTACGTTTGATTTCTTTACCTTTCAGAAAACGTTTCTCACATTGTTATGAATTATACAATGTGGTTTCCTTTACTAGTTGTATTATTGGACAGCAGCCGATTTTCTGATAAGGAAATGTGACGACATCGCAAGACTTATCATAATTTTGATACATGTATCTTGTTCCTGTTTTGTTGTCATTTGCGAGATTTTAATACGTTCCATTTTATAGTGGGTATATGGTATAGCGAGGTTTGTACAGTCACTTTTCAATAATTTGATGTAATGTTTTACAATTGTTTAAAACTTTTCCGCCTTCCAAATTGATCGATTTTTGACGTGCTTTTCTGGAGGATTTTAAAGGTTTACCTGGGGTTTCCATGATCCAAAATTTATACATATTATCTGATGGATTTTGGAGGTTTCGTTGGTTTCATGACAATGTAGTTTTCTTTATCAACAGAGTATGTTTGGGACTTTATGGCACACATTGACTATTTTCAACGTTTCATGCTTCTTTATATTTAGACATTTATTCAACCACATTGCTCTGATGGTTACAAAGGTTTAAATAGAGTTTTTGCGGATTCAGAGGGTTTTTTCTAATGAATATTGATGAGATCCTAAGCTCTTGTTGGATTTACTGTCTGAAAATATTCTTATAGTTATTTTATATTAGCTTCTTTGTTGTCTCTTACGTTTCACTCATGTTATTCTGACTGTAAGACGCAGGTTTTTCAGAGGGGAGCACACGACAGATGATACTATAGATGATGACCGACGGATGAACTTTGTAAATGACATCTAATTGAAATATAATGAATATTGAAAATTGATGAAGGTAGAACTGGGTGACATTTGATAAATTATCGACAGTGGAGTTTGACATGTTAGAATAACCTGTTATAGTTAATGGCTGGCATTGATTGAAATGTTTACCTTGCCAATGTCTATAATCACGTTAGATAAACCGATATATGAATCAGTGCCACCATGGTAACCCCAAATATTAGGTTTTATTGAATGTTTTGGTCAAGAACCGTGTTTTAGTCGATTAGTGTAAACGAGACGGTGGGATAATTTTGGGAATGGCCATTAGCGTAGTAAGAGACGATAGAGACACGTACTTATAAAGTAAACCAAGTAATTCTCTGGGAACGGACGTATTGTTTTGTTCTATGCCTCCAGAGTGAATAGGTATAGACTCGATATTAGTCAGAGTTAAGACATCATTCGGAGTAAATAGGTACAGACTGGATGTTATGCATATATGTATGTATGTATGTATGTATGTATGTATGTATGTATGTATGTATGTGTGTGTGTGTGTGTGTGTGTGCGCGTGCGAGTGCGTGTTCTAAACAAAATTGTCAAACTAGTGTAGGGTTCAAGTAATTTGTTACGTTTATCTTAGCAATGGAACAAAGGAAAACTGGATAAGTGGTAAAGTGCGATGTCGACCATTTGAAGCGTTGGATATTCTATTCTCGAATCGGTAAACATCTAATATAGGCCTGTACTGTGACGGCCAATAGACACCTCCACCACCACCACCACCACCACCATCATCACCACCATCCCATCTCTGCGTGTACAGTCCCTTTATAATACTCATATATGTACATGTGGTGTTGTATCGAGAAGCAAAAGACATCGCTACTTATTTATTTTGTCAATAATACATATTACAAATGGACCTATATGAATGTCAGCATGTTTTTTAAACTTTTAATTAGTTTTAATACAGATCTCAATAAAGACCTAAAAAAATGATAATGTATGCATGTGATCTTGAATTAACGGTCTTCACCCTTATTTCGATTCAGTGTAATTTGTCCCTAGCGACTATCTTCTGCTGAGTCATTCGCACTGATGAAAATAGGCCAATGATAGTTCACTCGATGACCCCGTACGTATGTGTAACGATAGCATTAATTGTATAAAAACGTGTCTCTTTGGTGTAAGTGAGCATATCGGTAGTGCAAACTGCAGAGATATCATCAAAATGTCGGCTATGTTCAACTTCGAGAACGATGTTTTCAGGTCGTATCTGGCCTGTAGTACTATTGCTGTGTTAAAGATGATGGCCTTTGCGCCGCTGACAGCTTACTATCGGAAGAGAGACAAGGTATGTACCCAGGGTTTGTACGCTTTTGCAGATCCTATATAGCACTACTGTCGTTTGATATGGGTCACCGTCATATTATACAATTACACTGGGTTTTGGAACTATGTCCAAGCATTTATATCTATCAATGCAAGTGGGATCAATGCTTGCAATATCAATCATTGATTCGCCACACAGTAGATGCAAACTGGTAGAAACGTTCATTTTAAGTCCAGTGGAAAGATTAGGGTCGACAGGCCTATTAGATGTGCAAAATACACGTTTGAAATTGATTGCTCAAACATTATATCAGTTCTCAAAACGTGTGATAGCCCGTGTTTTTTTCCCAACAACCGGGCGTACACACATGTACGCCGTAATGGCTGCATGTATGATGTATGACTTACGTAGAACACGATCCATCAGTGTGCAACAGGTAAACCTAAAAAAAACCCTAAAGTTTGTTGCATCAATAACATTCGTTTTTGTGAAACTGGCCAGAATATTGAAATAAGATGGTACACTATACAAAATAGCTGTAGGAACATAAACGCCAGGAAAAGTGAACGCGCATTTCCAATGGGTCAGTCAGTACTACACCATACCATCATGTATCGGCCGGCGAACGATATGTAACCCCAGCTCCGTCATGTTAGCATCACGCTTGCTCACGATTTAGACATTTTTTGAAAGTTCTGTGTATTCAGGGTACGAAGCTTCATTTCAAAGTTAACCAGAGCGTGTTTTTCTTATCAATACATATCGATTCTGTAAAAATCCTAAACCCGTCACGAGCGCGTCCGCTGCGGCCGAGTCTGCTGACAGGTGCCGGTCACGAGTCACTCCGAAAATAAATACAAAGGCTAGTAGTACAGTATAATGGTACCACGAGATACCTCCATTAGTCGGATCAGTGGTGTTTACACTAATGGCATAGTGCATTACAGTGAGAGGAAACAGTATTTAAAACTTTATTTGAAATATACAGAAAAAAATATTAGAAATCCGGAAAATCGCGAGTACAAAATTGATTATTTGTCCTTTTCCCTGTGATAGTACTATCTGTCAGGGACGTGTTATTGAAATTCAAAGGAAAGCAAAGGCTGTCTGCAACCGCTCGCCATTCTATAGTTGACACTGATAAGAAGACATGATTTGATGTGTCATTCTTATTAAGGGTCATTTCAAACCACTTTACAGGCGTTTGCTAACCCTGAGGATGCAAAAAGACACACAGCTGAGTTGAAGACAAGTCTACAGGTAGAACGAGTAAGAAGGTAAAGACATATCATTTGTTTTATAAAATTCACTATTTGTCTAAAAATGGCCGAAAAAGACAAAATAAATAATTGAAACGATTCTTCATACTTTATCTTGAGTTCAAAGTTCAAAGTTCATCGTTTACCCAATTCTGACAGACAACGGAGTACAAAACCAAAAATGAACCATGCAGAGTTGTTATCGTTATTTCTATCTTGCGCCGGCGTAGTAGAGAGGGGCTCAAGAGAGGTCACTGCATGTTTGCCATGTAAACCTTGTTTGATTTTTTGAACTATGCCAGACACTAGGTGTAAATCGCGCCCTCTTGACAGTACCAATTCATTACTTTGTTTTATCCTTGATGCACGGTTTCGTCTCTCATTTTATCTCCGCAGATGTCACAGAAATGACCTGGAGAACATTCCAGCATTCCTTGCACTGGGTGCAATGTACTTGGCCATCAACCCAGACCCAACCATTGCAGTTTGGCATTTCCGTATATTCGCTGCCTCTCGTATATCAGCCATTTCCCAAATTCGTGGCATCAATTTCGTACTTGGCACTATCGTGAATTGGTCCATGGCTGGTCAAATTCTTTATTCTGTTTGTACATACGCTAATTAGAGAACAAAAAAAAACAAAGTAAACGCTTGTAATGCATTCTAGCACTATATTTTGCAAAGAAAGAAAGAAACGCCATTTATTTCTTTGGATTTTCCAGTAGAATAAATGTATGTTGAAGCGGCCGGCGGGGACGGGAGCTTTTGTATCCTTGGTAAGGACTCAATTTTAATACAGATGGTATTTCTTAACCATGTAAATGAATAATTATTAAAAGTGTATGTGTCAAAATCAGTCACTGTGGAATGTCATGACGTCGCAAGTTTATTTCTTGGCAACATGAAAAATGTATGCACGTAGTTATGTGTCAACTTGACCTGTTCAAGGGTCACATGTATTTCATGTTAGAAATTTGAGCGAGCTGAATCCGAAAGGGACTAAATTTAGTAGTTCGTTATTTTGTACAGCAATGTTTTGTATTTAGTGGAATCACAATTAGCATCATAAACGTTCTGTAACATTTTTATAAAGTCGAAACTATATAAATTAGTTTATAATAACACCCGCCCCCAGTTGTGGTTTTTTGTGTTTCTCTCTATATGACAGTGATGATGTGAGTCGTGTTAATAAACTGAGTTTATTCAAATTGAGGCGTATTTGTTTCTGCATACTAAAATATACATGTTGCACTGAAGCATTAAGCATCATTTGTTAATGATGGAACTAAAACCCAGTATATAATTATAAAATATTATGCATAATTTATGTGTTAGGCTCAGTGAGAGAGTGATAAAATGCAGGTTCACGAAACTAAAAGACCAAACCGTTACGGCACTGACGCCGCGATTTCGACTAGAACTTCAATCTATGTACATTTTCTGCCACTAGATGGCGTAGTACGAGATTGGCAGTGACGTTTAGTAGTTATAGTTGAGTTGACTTATTTTGTTCGTGGCTTGACCTCTCACACAGTCATTTTTACGTGAAGGTCAGTTGATCATCTAGAACCAGTCTGGAAGTTTCATACATATCTTCTAACGAAAAGAAAAGTATACTGATATAATCACATCGCATTGCAAATGAAGATTAACGCCGAAATGGAAAGGGAAATTTTGTTCGGAATTATAGTAATATATTATTTGTGTAAGCTTATCAGGCCGCTGTCGCCATGTGGTGATATTTTCACCACTAGGCCTTGGTAATATTTTATATTAGGATTTGTTCATGAAAAGTGACCAATTGGGGTGGCACGTCCCCGGTCACCTTTCTGTGGTGGTGTATCCCTCCACCCGCGCACCGGTACAACAGTACTTTAATAGTACCTAGTGTTTTGTGGAAAATGTCTACTGTGGGAGGAGATACATGTACACCCCCCTCCCACTCCAAGTGCACTATTTCCAAAGTAAATTAAGGCACACATTTAGTATTTGGTCTACAATATATAAGACAAATTGCCAGCTAATTAAATGGGGTGATCTTCTGTTTGTGACCAACTGTTACAATAATTGATATTATTTCTAGCCGTATTTGTAGCATTTAGAGTATGGACAGTGAACAAAGCACTGATATTTCAACTGTTCATTATTAGTTTTGTGTTTATCTAATAAAGCAATTTGTCACCCTCAGAATAGAAGAAAAGAAATTGCTGTGATTAATATTGTGTATCTTGGCTACATCTGATTTGTATTGACAGGAGTCATCACACAATTGATAATGATTTTGAATTAGTAAGAATACATTGTACAGAGCTTGGTGTTTGGTTCTGTACATTTTGTTACATTTCATACTGCAGTGTATAATACCACAAACAGGTATATTTACTATTGAGGAGTGACAGACAGACATAGACTCTAGCCGAGACTATACCGTATGTCGGTGTCTTATCTACACTGTCTGGAGGTTAAGGTGTAACCTTACTTCCAATGTCACAATACTAATGGACTCATGATCAACGCCATAAAATCGTCACTGGTAAGTATACTGCGGAAATTACCGAAGCGTTCAAAAGGCAAACTAAAAGATGCCGCCGCCAGCGCGTGTGTTCTCTACTTATCAGTATAGTTATTTGTAAAATAACAAAAATAAACGAACAAAATGATATAATAACAAGCCACCATGCAGATATCAATTGTAGATACGATCAAAACATTGGCGCTCGCTCTTCTGCGTCTAGTTGCAGTACCTTTGAATGGTTTATTTCATTTAGACGAAATATAGCAAGAGGTGATCTTGCTGTATTAAAGTCTGGATGTACATTTTGTGATTGGTTAAAGTGTGGATGTACATTTTGTGATTGATTTAAAGTCTGGATGTACATTTTGTGATTAATTTAAAGTCTGGATGTACATTTTGTAATTAATTAAAGTCTGGATGTACATTTTGCAATTGGTTAAAGTCTGGATGTACATTTTGTGATTGATTTAAAGTCTGGATGTACATTTTGTGATTGATTTAAAGTCTGGATGTACATTTTGTGATTGATTTAAAGTCTGGATGTACATTTTGTGATTAATTAAAGTCTGGATGTACATTTTGTGATTGGTTTCTGCATGGTTGGATCAAACAAGAGCTAGTGAACGGTAAAATGAAACAGACTATACTAGTATTTATACACTGTACTTGGCTAGGCCTGCATATAATCGTTTCGGCTTGTTGGGGTTTATGCGGCTGATAATAGAACAATTACAATTAATGTAAATGTATACGATTGTTAATACCATGAGTTTTGTGTGATATGTACAAACTTCGTCATACATGTTGATGAGTTTGTGTTGTTGGGAAACTTACGGTGGACCTTTTTGATTTTATATCAATTCAATGTATATATTACATGTATGTATCTCTTCTATCCACGTGCACGACTTGGGTCCTACTGTTGTTGGAAATCTCACACGCTTTATCATATTTTCAACTCAAATTGATGAATGAAGGCATTCGCTAGTGATATTTTTTAATACAAAACGTGAATCTAGTATAACAAATTCAAAGCGTGGATACAAAAATCTCTGAAATACATTCTGACTGAAAAAATGATCGCTTATTAATCAATATCCGTTGGCTCAAGCCTATCGAGAATAAACTTCGCAAAGATAATCCACAAAAATACAAGAAACTTGACAAAGACAAAATTGAATCTCAATTCAAAGCTGGCAATATGCGGGACTAAATTGACCTTAGCTAAAACTATCTAAGTGATGTCAATCCAGTTTAATCACAACCTGGGTAGATATTAATATCAAGATAAAAAAACATTCATAATAGATACACATTAGCTATTCAGTGCTTTTATACTGTATCAAATACAGTGATGCAGTACTTGACATGTTATTCATCTCCCAAAAATAATACCTTTGTCTTTCAAAACCTTTCCAATTTTTTCGTCCAATAATTCACTCTGTGCCACTGAGAAATGTTCTTTCCAATTTCCAACCTCTCCTTTACGAAAGAAAGGATTCTCTTCAAAGTTGTAAACTTCATCATCAAAATCTAACTCTTTCATTGCGTGTTTTCTCATCTCTTCAATACTGCATGCTGACACTACGTGATCAAGTTGCCCGGGTGACAGTGGTCGGCCGATGAACTTAGCAATCTTTTCAAGGACGGATTTCAAGTCTATCTTCATGTCTTCGTAGGTGATATGCAGGACGTTGTTCTCGATTCCGAATTTCCTCCATTCTATCACGTGTTTGATCCATGGTCCGTTGAACACGTCACCATTTGTGAAATCTCTCACATACTCATCCCATGATGGCTTTGTTTCTCCCATTGAACCCTTCAAACGGTGAAAGAACGCCCCAAAGAACTTATATGAGGACACACAAACGTCCTTTGGGTTTCTCGCTATATAAATGACCTTGCATTTCTTCTTTGTCCAATCAACTGGAAACAAACATGGCGGTAGATGAGTCTTGAAAAGTCGTGGTGATGGGATGTCAGAGCCTGATGCAAGGAATTTTTTGGTGGCTTCACCTAAGACACCTGGACTGTCGAGAGCTCGATAATAGTAATCAAGTAGAGGGGCAATTCTACGATCGCTTAAATCGAGCAATCCCCAATCGTCGTACATAGTTACCAGTGCGTGCAATACCCACGACGTGCCAGACTTAGGGAAACTCACCACAAACACGTCATCATCACGTACACTGAGTTGATTTGCACGATGTTGCTTTAAGAAATCCAGTGGCTGGAATCTATCGCTGAAATTAAAGCCTTCATACGTGTAGAGCTGTGACGGCAGGGAATTCTTTGGACTTGACGACGCCATGGATGGTTTTGGTAGGCTACCTAGCAGTTGAATATTTGTTAATACTTATAATTATTTCAGCGTTCGATTGTTTAGGGAGCCGTCATTATTTACGACCGGGGGGGGGGGAGGTCGGTCGGAGGAATTGCTTCGAAAATCCCCAAAATTTGAGTGACCCCCCCTACCTGGCTTGAATTTTTTTCGTAACCCCCCTCCTTCACACAAATGTTTTTTTTCATAACCACCCCCCTCACCATTTTACCATCATCATAACTCATTAACTGTTAAGGTACGCTACACATTGAGGTTGAGTGTTCCATTGAAACACCACATGCACACACACTCACACATGTATACACATGCATACATACGTACATACATATGTATACATACATACGTATACATACATACTTACATACATACATACATACATACATACATACATACATACATACATACATACATACAATATCAAACTTTTTATTTTGAATTTGAATTTCCTAATAACGTTATGGATTTAGCATATTTCAAGAGGAAGGGGTAACAATGAATGCAGCTTATTCCCAAAGTAGTACCATGGGTAAAATTGGAAATTAGGTGGTATTAGTTTAATCAAAGTTTGAGGGAGCCAAGTGGGGGTGGGTACGGAGATTTTTGAATTTCAAGGACTATGAGAATGTTTCTGGTGCTATTTTAACATGTACAATTTTGAGTAGCCCCCCCCTTCACTCCCTAATTTTTGGGTAACCCCCCTTTCACTTCCCAGTTTTTGAGTGACCCCCCCCCCCAATTCCTCCGACCCCCCTCCGGTCGTAAATAATGATGGCTCCCTTACTGGTATACCTGCATAAATTACGAAAGTGCTCAAAGGGCATAATAAACGCCCACCAGAAAGCATGAGCTGGCACATAACATTTGTTTTGGCTTGGCGTTAAAGTGACAGCTACTGCAGTAGAGAACACGCGCTGGTAATTTCCGCAGTATACTTAACATTGGCGATTTTATGGCGTTGACCGTGAGTCCATTAGTATTGTGACATTGGAAGTAAGGTTACACCTTAACCTCCAGATAGTGTAGATAAGACACCGACATACGGTATATTTTAGTCTCGGCTAGAGTCTATGTCTGTCTGTCACTCCTCAATAGTAAATATACCTGTTTGTGGTATTATACACTGCAGTATGAAATGTAACAAAATGTACAGAACCAAACACCACGCTTTGTACAATGTATTCTTACTAACAATTTTGTGATGGCTCCTGTCAATACAAATCAGATGTAGACAAGATACACAATATTAATCACAGCATTTTCTTCTTTTATTTTGAGGGTGACAAATTGCTTTATTTGATAAACACAAAACTAATGAACAGTTGAAACATCAGTGCTTTGTTCACTATCCATACTCTAATTGCAACAAATACGGCTAGAAATAATATCAATTACTGTAACAGTTGGTCACAAACAGGAGATCACCCCATTTAATTAGCAGGCAATTTGTCTTAAATATTATAGACCAAATACTAAATATGTGCCTTAATTTACTTTGGAAATAGTGCACTTGGCGTGGGAGGAGGGTGTACATGTATCACCTCGCAAGTAGACATTTTCGACAGAACACTAGGTACTATTAAAGTACTGTTGTACAGGGGCGCGGGTGGAGGGATACACCACAACAAAAAGGTGACCGGGGACGTGCCACCCCAATTGGTCACTCTTAATAAACAAATCTTGATACAAGGTATCATTTTCCATCTAAAATACTACCAAGGCCAACTGGTGAAATATCGCCACATGGCGACAACAGCCTGATGATAAGCGTACACAAATAATATTACTATACTTCCGAACAAAATATCCCTTTCCATTCGGCGTTAAACTTCATTTTCAATGTGATGCGTTTATCAGTATACTTTTATTTTCGTCAGAAGATATGTATGAAACTTCCAGACTGGTTCTAGATGACCGATTGACATTCACGTGAAATGACTGTACGTGTGAGAGGTCAAGCCACGAAGAAAATAAGTCAGCTCAACTACTAAACGTCACATAGTGCCAATCTCGTACTACGCCATCTGGTGGCAGACAATGTACATAGATTGAAATTCTAGTCGAAATCGCGGATTCAGTGCCGTAACGGTTTGGTCGTTTAGTTTCGTGAAATTGGTTAAACGATTTTCAGTACAATGTGTCACTAAAGTGGCAAAGGCTGAGTTTATAGACTTATATTACCTCGACAAAAAAATACATACATAAAACCTGAATTTTATTACACTCTCACTGAGCCTATACATCGATTATGCATAATATTTTGTATACCGGGTTTGAGTTCCATCATTAACAAGTGATGCTTAATGTTTCAGTGCAACATTTCATTTTAATATGCAGAAAAAAATACGCCTCAACTTGTATAAACTCAGTTTATTAACACGACTCGCATATAGAGAGAAACACAAAAAACCATAAAAGGGGTGTCACTGTTATTATAAACTGATTTATATATTTTCAACTTTATAAGAATGTTACAGAACGTTTATGATGCTAATTGTGATTGCACTAAATACAAAACATTGCTGTACAAAATAACGAACTATTTCATTTGGTCCCTTTCGGATTCAGCTCACTCAAATTTCTAACATGAAATACATGTGACCTTTGAGCAGGTCAAGTTGACACAACTACGTGCATACATTTTTCATATTGCCAAGAAATACACTTGCGACGTCATGACATTCTACTGTAACAGTGACTGATTTTGACACATACGCTCTTTACAATTAGTCATTTACATGGTTAAGAAATACCATCTGTATTAAAATTGAGTCCTTACCAAGGATACAAAAGCTCCCATCTCCCGGCCGCTTCAACATACATAAATCATTTATTCTACTGGAAAATCCAAAGAAATAAATGGCGTTTCTTTCTTTCTTTGCAAAATGTAGTGCCAGAATGCATTACAAGCGTTTACTTTGTTTTTATTGTTCTCTATTTAGCGTATGTACAAACAGAATAAAGAATTTGACCAGCCATGGACCAATTCACGATAGTGCCAAGTACGAAATTGATGCCACGAATTGGGGAAATGGCTGATAGGTAGCCCACAGTATAAAATATACGAGAGGCAGCGAATATACGGAAATGCCAAACTGCAATGGTTGGGTCTGGGTTGATGGCCAAGTACATTGCACCCAGTGCAAGGAATGCTGGAATGTTCTCCAGGTCATTTCTGTGACATCTGCGGAGGTAAAATGAGAGACGAAACCGTACATCAAGGATAAAACAAGGTCATTCATTGGTACTGTCAAGAGGGCGCGATTTACACCTAGTGTCTTGCATAGTTAAAACAATCAAACCAGGTCTGCATGGCAAACGTTCAGTGACCTCTCTTGAGCCTCTCTCTACTACGCCGGTGCAAGATAGAAATAACGATAACAACGCTGCATGGGTCATTTTTAGTTTTGTACTCCATTGTCCGTCAGAATTGGGTAAACGATGAACTTTGAACTTTGAACTCAAGATAAAGTATGAAGAATCGTTTCAATTATTTATGTTGTCTTTTTTCGGCCATTTTTAGACAAATAGTGAATTTTATAAAAACAAATGATATGTATTTACCTTCTTACTCGTTCTACCTGTTGACTTGTCTTCATCTCGGCTTTGTGTCTTTTTGCATCCTCAGGGTTAGCAAACGCCTGTAAAGTGTTTTGAGATGATCATTAATAAGAATGACACGTCAAATCATGTCTTATCAGTGCCAACTACAGAATGGCGAGCGGTTGCAGACAGCCTTTGCTTTCCTTTGAATTTCAATAACACGTCCCCAACAGACAAATCTAAAGGTCTATTATACTGTACTACCAGCCTTTGTATTTATTTTGCATATCTATCTAATAGGCGTGTCGACCCTAATCTTTCCACTCAGGACTTAAAATGAACGTTTCTACCAGTTTGCAACTACTGTGTGGCGAATCAGTTCTTGATATTGCAAGTATTGTCCTCCCACTTGATATAGATATAAATGCTTGAACATAGTTCCAACACCCAAAGCACGGCTAGTGTATTTGTATGATATGACCGTGACCCATATCAAACGACTGTAGTGCTATAGTCGGGATCTGCTAAAGCGTACAAACCCTGGGTACATACCTTGTCTCTCTTCCGATAGTAAGCTGTCAGCGGCGCAAAGGCCATCATCTTTAACACAGCAACAGTACTACAGGCCAGATACGACCTGAAAACATCGTTCTCGAAGTTGAATATACCCGACATTTTGATGATATCTCTGCAGTTTGCACTACCGAAATGCTCACTTACACCAAAGAGACGCGCGGTTTTTTTTAATGCAATCAATGCTATCGTTTACACGAACGTACGGGGTCACCGAGCGAACTATCATTGGCCTATTTTGAGTGCGCATGACTCAGCTGAAGATAGTCGCTAGGCACAAATTACACTGAATCGAAATAAGGGTGAAGGCCGTTAATTCAAGATCACATGCATAAATTGTCATTGTTTTAGACATGTCTTTATTGAGATCTATATTTAAACTAATTAAAAGTTTTTTTAAAAATGCTGATAGACATATAGGTCTATTTGTAATTTGTATTATTGACAAAATAAATACATACCGATGTCTTTTGCTTCCATCTCGATACAACACCACATGTACATATATGAGTATTATAAAGGGACTGTACACGCAGAGATGGGATGATGATGATGATGATGATGGTGGTGGTGGTGGTGGTGGTGGTGGTGGTGGTGGCGGAGGTGGAAGAGGGGTTGCGGTGTCTATTGGCCCTCACAGTAAGGTTTATATTAGATGTTTACCGATTCCAGAATAACTTTATCAGTTATTCAGGTTTTCCTTTGTTCCATTGCTAAGATAAACGTAACAAATTACTTGAACCCTACACTAGTTTGACAATTTTATGTACAACACGCACGCACGCATGCATACATACATACATACATACACACATACATACATACATACATACACAGACACACGGGATGTCGAAAGGCTACTTGAAATAGTTTTTCATTACGGGGTACCTTACTATAAGCTTAAGTTTGGTTGACAAAAATATAAATTTCGGTGCATGTGTGCAAACTAGTATGTAATAGAGAAACGTAGTTACGTATTACGTAATGAACCAACTGCAGTACGTCGACGTCCATTGATGGTTTGAACCAAACAACGCATTTCTTCTCAGTCATCTTAATGTTAAACGAGACTAATTGTTCTGAAAAGAAAAGTTTAGTTTATAATAACTAAACAATTATAGAAATCCATTTTTAGCCATCGTTTTCTTACGCTACAAAGATTATTTTTTTATAACATACATTCACAGTTACTCACCGTCTTTTTACTGCCAATTAACTAAATATAAGGAACCGGACAGAATTTACGGCGGGGGGGGGGGGGGGGGCTGTGGAGAAATTATCTCTGACTTGGTTTTTTTCCTGGTCCCCCATCCACTGTGACCAAAATTTCACAGCCCCCCTTCACAGCCCCTCCCCTTTCAAAAGTATAAAAGTTTCATGCCCCCCCCCCCAAAAAAAAAAGTGCACAATATCCTGCCCCCTACAATAACTAAAAAGAGTACAATTTTTTTTGTTACTGTAGCACAACTGTAATATTTCTTTTGGTACTACTATTATGTTACTATTTCAGCCCAAACAACTTAGTAGTTGTAGAGGAAGTTTTTTAGAAAACAAAACAAAATAAAACATTTTGACCATACATGTAATCATACACATGTGGTATAATCTTGTTTATTTCCCAACTAGACACCATAAGTAGTCATCACTTAATACCAAGGCATTTGATGTGGTGGTTTTAACTGTCATTCACTGATACATACACAGAAACACAGACACAGAGTAAACACACATTCACATGCGTGATTTGTGAAAAACTGTAGTGGGGACATTTGTGGGGAGTATCTAAGGACATCACATCACCTATAGTGTATTCAAATATCTACATGTATTTATACTCATAACACAATAACTATCTAATGTCAGACATTTGTGATGTCATGAAGTGCTAGCAAACTAAGGATTTTATGCACACTGAGGTCTGACAAATATAGCTTTCACTTTCCTACACCAAATGCATTACCAATATACATGTAAATGTAAGACATTTGTGACTTCATGAAAGTGCAAAGAAATTCAGAATGTTGTGGAATACTTAGATGTAATCAATATGCTTTCAGTTCCAAAACCATACATATTTAAACCTATAGTGTCAGGCATTTGTGACTTCATGATGGGGACAGCAAATTCAGAATTGTATTCAATACACTGTACAGTGATCAGATGAGCATTACTCACAGTTTTCTAAACCATTCACATTAAGCTTGAAGTGCAGTGTCAATGATGAATAGCCTTTGCAATACAATCCCTTTATTCATAATCTTGAATTTAATTGAAGGCAACTACCAAAGTTAGTGCAAAGTCACTGATGAAAAAACACTTAACACCACGCAGACGTCTAAATGCTTTACAATATTTAGTACATATAGATGCATTTGATGATGCTGAGGACTGGTTTTAGATAGAAAGAAAGACAAGTCTTGCCTCACATCTTCAGACTCTAGTGAGTCTGAGAGTGAAACTCAAGAATAGTGTCAAGGAAAGAAATAAAACACCTATCTAAATTAATCTGGCCAGACGTGTTTGTACTTACATTTTTCACCAAAAGGTCACTTTTTAATCACATAAATTACAGGTCCTATGCTAGTATATTACCATATATATATATATATATATATATATATATATATATATATATATATATATATATATATATATATATATATATATATATATATATATATATATATATATATATATGTATCCTTGGTGGTAATTACACACTGAACCTGTTTCCACAGTGCTAAAATGTATGTATGTATGTATGTATGTATGTATGTATGTATGTACGTATGTATGTATGTATGTATGTATGTATGTATGTATACATATGTGTGTGTGTAAGTGTGTGTGTGTGTGTGTGTGTGAACAACTTGGAGTATATAAGAATAATTCAGGGTGTATCAAATTAATCTTGAGTAGTGTTTTTATGCTTCACTAAATAGGTACACACATAATTGGCCATAGCAACCATGACCACGCCCTTGGCAACAGCCAAATGGCAGTATATTTTGGTCAAATAACATCATCGACTGGTACGTAGGCAAATGAGTAAACACTCAAAAAATGTGTGCAAATATCCTAGCAACCATGACTACGCCCACAGCAACAGCCAAACGGTCGTGTATTTCACAAAGATAACAACAGGGATTAACAGACAATTGAACAAACATTCAAAAAATGTATGCAAATGTGCCTAGCAACAAGACCACGCCCTTAGCAACAGCCAAATGATCGCGATCGCAAAGCTAGCAATTATGGTTGGATAGGCAACTGGACAGCAAATGAACACTTATTGTTAGCATGGACTAGCATATATCGATAAACATTTCTAAAAACTGTACAGTTGTGCTACAATGCTATTGGCGGTATTTTATTTTTACCTCTTGGAACAAGCCGTAATCGAACAATGTCATGAATTTGTAACAGAGTGTTTGGGTTGTGACATGACACTGTTTATATACATGTTGCCAAACACCTAGAGAAATGAATATATGGCTTCAGACAAGCCTTTAGTTAGGCAGAACAGTGTCAAGACCCTGCACATTCCACTTCAGCGGGTAAACGTTTTGTCGACAATGTCTATTTCGAGTGCAGTGACTGACGTCAACTATTATGACTCGACACACTATGTGTTGGTATTATCTAGATTGCCCGCATGCGTATAAGTGATGCTAATTTATGTTGTATCACAGACTACTTATTACTTGTCTGGGGTTATAATGTAATTAGAACAAAAGAGCTGAATAAGTTTATATGTTGTTAGTTTGTGTATTTTTGAGACATTCTGGAGATAGCGTTAGCCAGGGAAGGACTTGGCTCTGCCATGTCTGATCCCAGCGCTATCTATCTACTGCAATAAGGCTGCATTCACAAATAATGGGAGGGGGGAGGGTGGAGGAATTGAGGGGGGGGACTTAAAAATTTGGAGGATGGTGGAGGAGGGGACTTGAAAATTTTTGGTGTTTTTATTTTTTTTGGGGGGGAGGGACCCTAAAAATATTTTTCACATATAATAATGATGAGAACACATTTTGAGATACCCAATGTCTTTTTAATAACTTAAGTGTGTGTTGAGTTGCTTATCTCGCCCATTATTGATCACAACTATTAAACCAACTGTAAAATGAGCACAGGAAGAGACTACACAGTATAGATAGCCCAACATCACTGCAAAATGAGTATGACATGGTCTATGGACAATTTCAAAGCATTGCACTATTTATCATACTCGACATCAGCTGGTGGCATGTTGAACTGTCCTGAAGTGAATTTTAATCTTTTAAATAAACGTTTTGAACTATCTTGAACTACATAAATAAATATATAAATAAATAACAATGATAAATAAAACTCTTCCAAAAAACATGTATATAAAATCCTTTATGATTTCAGGCAGTAAGTACTTGTGACATTTCTTACAATTTATATTTGTAAAATGAATGTAAACTGGTAAATAAAAAATGTATAGATATAATTATATTATATCATGCTACTATGTGCCATTCTGGTTGGATAATAAATGTGGTAAAATCCCATTTTACTACGGCTGGCAATGGTAAAATGGGCCCCTAAACTAGCATATGAATAGTACTCACAAAAATTAAGCCAGTGTTCGTTCCTATACCAATAAGTTAACACTTCCTCAGAGTAAAGGTATGTCAGGTATCCTGTCCAATAGTTTGGGTTACAGTAGTCCAAATAATTCCACTGATCGAAAGCAACGATCGATCAGTGGCTTCAACATCACTGGCCATGGCTGATAAGGTACAAGTTCTCCCATACAACGAGCCGTCTCAGCGTCGTGCTCTCGTTGAATCAAGCAACACCAATTTAACTTTTAACCATCAGTCAAGTGCGTCAGGATTATTTCAAAACTACATTTTCAGGTTCAGTCAATGTTCAATTTGTTAACCATTAAATTAAAGTAGACTGTGTAACGTCGCGTCTCTATCTGATTTACTGTCTCGACTACTGTACAGTCCTATGATGCCTACCAGTCGATGATGTTATTTGACCAAAATATACTGCCATTTGGCTTTCTCCGATTCAACTGATTCAACGCCGAGACATCTATTTTTAGCAGTGTACAAGATTGTATTGTTCTTATGTAAATATCCAAACAAAATTGTTACTTTCTTTGACCTCTTGCCAAATCTTTGTTGCTAGTTTTCAACGCGTTTTTGTTATGCATTATATGATGTAAATAAAGTAATTTATCAATGCAATGCAATGCAGTGTATGGTTTGTGTTCATGCAGTGTGTGTGTGTGTGGGGGGGGGGGCGACATGAACGTATCCACTCATCAAAATATGCTCGTTCCCGACGATCTATTACGGACGACCTTTTTCTGTATGTGCGAATTCGCCTTTTCAGGCATATAAATAACCACAGAATCACATTGAGAAGAAATAGACACATATTTTGATATAATATAATAGCAATAACCCCCGCCGAAGGCGGGTATACAATCGAATTTGGTACAATTTGCTCCATATAGCACTTGCCATTCGGCTCGTGCTATATGTCGCGAATTGTACCCAAATCTCGTGTATACCCGCCTTCGGTGGGGGTTATTGCTTAAACAAATTTTGTAAAAATTAAATAGTTTAATCGTTTAAAAGTTAAATTTGCACCATCCCTTAACTATTTGTTATCCATTTGTACCTGATTGATTATTGAAAGTATTGAGCAAAGGACATCAAGCTCTGCATCTGAAGGCACATTTTGATAAATGTGAAATGAGTATAAATAGCCTGTCAGGCTGTCACTGATATTTGGTTGGTGGTGGTGGATCAACAGGTTTGATACTAATACAAATACATAGTTACAAATGAGATTGTTGTTGAGACCCTTCATAGGGCTAATAACCACACGGACTAACAGTCTTTGCAAATTAGGCTCATCTAAAATGTCTAGAGATGCAGAGCTCATTTAGTAGTACTATTGAGTGAAACTTTCTCCTATCCTATAAAGAAAACAGCAAACTGAGAAGCCATATGAAAGTTACGACTGGGGTAACTTGGTAAGGAGTGGAGCTATTGTCAAACTAAAAGTGAAAGAACTTTGTAAATATTTAGCAAAACAAAACATTCCCATAACACCAGGAATGATAAAAGCTGACGAGATAGAAGCTATTAGATCCCACCTCTACCACCAACATAACATAAGTGATTCTTCAACCAGCTCTGACAGTGACAATGATTCAGCTGACTCAGATATAGTGGAAAGGGAGTTTGGGTCACCTGAAGTCAGTGAGAGTGAAATTTATATGTATACAAGATCAGGCCGGAGAGCAACACCAGTGAAGACCAGAATAATTGATGAAAAGTTGTACAAAGAGACAGTCAATTACAAAAGAATTGTTGCAAACTGAAACATTATATACAATGGCCACCATTTTACCTGCTATTTCCATGGATCTGCATCATAGCTACCATGGTGTGTATTTATTTGCTTGGAATACACACAAGACTGTCAGTGTTTGGCTTAAAGGACAGTGTTGCCCTATTTTAAAAGTTTACATGTATTTTTTTATTTTGAATGCAAATTTGTATATGCTGTTTGCAAAAGACTGTACAGTAGTCTAATTATCTCTAGATCCATTAATTTTAAAAACATTATGCGAAAATAATATTGGAAAGTATTCATGTAAATTTGTTAACAGGGTAGGAGTATGGCTTTAAAAAAATAATTCAGCACTGTTCAGCCTAAAAACATTAGTGAAATCATGTCAAAATTTGACAGGCTTTTTAACAAAAAAGGGTGCAAAACATGTATATACACAAGTACCTGTATAAAAAACAACTAACATTAATTACCCTGTGTTCAGCTTCAATATATGTACGTACGTACGTATGTATGTACGCACGTATGTATGTATGTATGTATGTATGTATGTATGTATGTATTTAGGTATATGTATGTATGTATGTGTGTGTGTACACGTGTGTACATGTATGTGTGTGGCTATATATATGTTATAAAAATAAATGTGTCTGTGGGGGGGGTTGAAAATTTCTGACCATGTGGAGGGGGGGGTCTGAATTTTTTTGGGTTATAAAGGGGGGGGGGGACTTGAAAAAATTCTAATTTTGTCATGATTCCTCCTTCCTTCACACAAGTATCACTCTCTTACAGAGAACACACGAGCCTAGAATGACTTAACAGATCAAGCTATATGAAACGCCAGTTTACTTTCCTGATCGAGATGGTAACTCATTCTCAACCCAAGTTCTTCTGGAATCAACGACCTGTACAATATATACCAACGAAATTTCTAATGCCTTATTCCAATGCGCACTTTCCAGTGTATCAGAGTTGAAAGTGGGAATCAGCATAATAGCTGTAGAGAAATTGTACAGTCTTCCAGGGTTTGCTATTCCTTGAATTCAACGACTTTTATTAACATCGGAGCATTTACAACATGCGCTGGTAGATTTTCCATTGCAGGAAAGATCTGGAGTTAGGGGTTCTTGAAAGACAAGAACGGTAGACAGAACTATGTATACACTAATGTGCTTTATTACTTGTAAAGAGACCGAGGTATAAACAGAAAATCTACATTTACAGTAGGATCTGTCTCTTTCACACTTTCGATGGGGTTCGTGATTTTGGCGGAAAGTCCTTATTTTTATACTTGCGACGGGATTCTAATAGACTTTATTTGTCACACTTTTGGATTATTTACATATTATATGTATTCGCTAACCCGTTCAGTAGGTGTAATGTCATGT
Organism: Glandiceps talaboti; assembly: GCF_964340395.1. Lineage (NCBI taxonomy): Eukaryota > Metazoa > Hemichordata > Enteropneusta > Spengelidae > Glandiceps > Glandiceps talaboti. Next base: position 19,986,035 of record NC_135558.1, on the reverse strand, counting down.
TGTTAGGGGCATTCTTGCGGACGTTTTCCCAGAATTTGCGGTCGTCGTCTTACGAGACTCTGTGTTTTTTGCTTGCAGGTTCGAAATTGGACGAAATTGTACGCAAAGTACGGGAGGACTTGTTGTGGAAGCTGAACTCTTTTAACTTACAGAAATCTACCGTTGCGTCTATTAGTATCCAGAAGCGACGATGATATCACAGTACCCTGAAACTTCCGAAATCACCGTTAATATCACCTCCACTAGCTTTACTTTAATAGACGGACTGCAATGAGACTCTCCCCTGGTATTAGGGTATTTGACACTGCCAACAGTACATGTTTTCCGAACTTTGCGCCAAGTATGATTTTTGTACTGGTTAATTTGTCTTTCGTGACCTTCTTTTGCCTTGATTATGTTTCCATCAGTTGTTATATATTCATCGCAGCAAGTAATCTGAATTGTAATGATATTGCAATCAATCCAGGTCATCTTGTTTTTGAGTTATTGTGTTCGTTAAGTCGTTTATTACACCTTTTACCCGTTCTTTAGTTAGTCTATTACTCGGGCAACGCTTCCCCCTACACTATGACTTGTGTGTGTGTGTGTGTGTGTGTGTGTGTGTGTGTGTGTGTGTGTGAAGTCTGGATAAGACATTAAATTTCCCGCGGTTCGAAGTAAAGCGGGAAATTATTGTCTTGGCATGACGTAACTACTGGCCAATAGGAGGCCAGCTTTGCACAGGTGTTCTGTGCAACGTAGTGGTATTAAAGTGAAAGTGTGATGGTATTCACCAGTCTAGCATTGCCACCAGTACGTTGTGCATATCCACTTTCAATTTTTCGAAATAATTTATTTCGTTTTGCATGTCCGAGCCGAAGTTCTAGATCAGCTTTTTATTTTCGTTCCCCAAACGTCACCTTTCTGTAAAAAGATGCCCAACTTTTTTTCAGCACATGTAGCATTGCTTTTTGGTACAGGTTTTTATTTCAGTTTTTTTCCTGGGCGGCTCTGTGCTCTCTGGACGTTTTCAGCCTTGTAGATTCCGTATGCCTTTTCGGCAAATTTACTTTCGGTCATGTACAATCTTTTGCGCCGGCAAACAATTTCGTTTCAAGGCTTTTTCAATCAGCCTTGTACTGTTCAATAAAGTTTTGCGTGGCCGTGCACACATTACTCGGGCAACGCTCCCCCTACACTATGACTTGTGTCATGTGTGTGTGTTTGTGTGTGAAGTCTGGATAAGACGTGTACTACTTCTTACCTTTTTTATAAAAACTCTCACGTTAAGAAATGTGTTTACATTACGCATTTCTATTTATAAGTAAATGAGGTCACTAGTTTCTAAAGCTCAAGTTCTATCAATAGATACAAGAAAGAGATGATATTCCCTCGCCCCCCCCCAAAAAAAAAAAAATAAAATAAAAAATAAAAAATAAAAAAAATAAAAAATTGGTGAGAATACCCCTTCTATATACATACTATATACATACATCGCTGGGGAAAGAAAACAGATATGCATGAAGGTTAAGAAAACAAAGAAAGTTTTGTTTATCTTTTTGTTTTAAAATGTTTTTGTTTTTTTAAATACGATTGGGTTATCAGAACCACATGTGCAAAAAGCAATGATTAGAGCCACGGTTGAAACTATATGTCTAGTAGAATTTAATGTATTTTAGGCAAGGTGAAGAAATTGCCGAAACAAAAAAATATTGAAATATTGGTCCGTGAAAATATCTACAAAGAAGACATATTCAAGTTTGAATAGCTTAATTTATGCCATTTATTTTTACTTCCCATAATTGGAGGTATTTAAATGGCAATGTCTTTCTTTGTGTCTGTGTATGTGTGTATGTCCGTCTGTGTCTGTCTGTCTGTCTGTCTGTCTGTCTGTCTGTCTGTGTCATTTGCTTAAAAACGACTGGCTCAATTATAATGACATTTGCTACGCATCATCAATATGCAAATGCAAAGAACTGATTAGATTTTGGTAAATATCCAATGATCATTAGTTATTTGCGTAATTACTGGTTTTGAGTAATTAGGCTATATCTTTGGAACGCATATTTCAAATTCAATATAATTTGGTGCATATGTTAACCATAATAAGGTGCATATGTCCTATAAGGTTTCTTGATTTAGCTTAAAGCTTTCCTGAATAATGTGCATAATTAATGAATTTCAGTAATTAGGCTAAATCTTTTGACCTAATTTGGATATTACTAAGGGAATCATCATGTCATGAACAAATCTTACTTTACACCCCTTAAGAATGTTGAACCAATCTGTACAGTAGTTTCTGAGTTTAAGGGTTTTGTTTTTTTAACCAAAAATCCCATTTTTTTTACCCATATCACACACCTGTGATGCGATCATTTTCATTTGAACAATTTCTCAACTAGATCCCACAAGTAATGTCCCCACCTAATACCAAGGCAATCGAAGTGGCAGTTTTTGAGTTTAAGTCGTCCACACACACACACACACACACACACACACACACACAGACAGACAGACAAACAGACTGACTGACACCGCTCGATGCATATAGCACTACTGGACCTACATTGTAGTTCAGTTGTGCTAGAAAATTAAAATACGATAGCTCTATCGATATCACTACTAGCAACTAGTTATAACGGTCAAATATTCTTTGTCAATGCAACACTGTAAATTCTCTGTAAATTCTCAAGAACTCTCGTCAAGATTTGAGTACAGGAAACGTGTGTCATTGAGCTACCCATTACTGTGTACATTGTCGCACAATAGACCTAGAGTTCAGACCAGACCAATGCGATATTAAAAAATGTATCTGTCCTATAGTAACTATAAGACCTTTATTGTCAACCATGGGATAAAACAGGAACTTGCAACATCACTACTACAACACTTATACATCATCGCCAATTGCAGACCTGAAATTGTACTCGGTACACCTGGTGATTTTCAAAACGGTTGTTTATGTTATAGCTTAAAGTTATTTATTTGTGGTATTTTTCAGTCACCTATACGTTAAACTTTCCAGATTACACAAGATTACATTTACAACTAATATAAATATAAACATAAGAATACGAATACGAATCAGTGTGAAAGTCGGATAAAATGACTACCTGTCATAAGGACCGACAGGTAGCAAAAGCTGCTGGTCCTTACGGAAAACTGCTGGACCATTTGCAGTTCACACTCCGGGAGTTCACACCCATGACCTGTATCTACATCGTCATACAGAACACATGATTTTGAACTTTAATAGGATACAACATATCTTTTGATGCACTAAACAAGCGACCTATCGGTCAGAATAGCTCCGCTGTTTTTTTTTATTTTATTTTTTATTTTGGTGACATGTAGAAGTGGTTCAGTTCTTCAGCTCTTTACTATGCAGTTTTGTTTTAGCGATGCAATAAAGTGGTTAGTGGTTTCATATGATGTCTCACTATAAAACACATTTTACACAGAAGTTGGTAATGTATTGTACTTTTATACCATAGTCACCATTTTATAACAAAAATCTACTGTTATGAAAAATTGCACAAAATCTCAGCGAAAAAAATGACTGGGAAATGCACACAAGAAAAAAAAAGAAAAAAAGAGGATTTTGAGGTTGGCTATAAATAATTCCAGTGTCTTACAGCTTTAACCCTGGAAAATTTTAATGATGAATGAAATAAACTAGGGATCTAAAATAATTTTGAGGCAATTTCAATTTCAATTTTCTAACAAATTTACCAAGTCAACAACATTCAACTTGTACTAGTTGTAGTAGATATATATATAGGGAAGAAATGTATTAATCGCCATCTTAGTTTCCGTACGGCGACAATCCCCAAGTACCCGAAAGAGAGTCATTCTCAGCCAACAGGGTTCGACACTGGAGTAAAAGTCACTATCCCACAGGACTAGTAATATTGATAACGTAGTAGTCCTGCAAAAAAATTGGTGGTCCTATCTTTAAGTGCTTTCGCTTGTTCACTTAGGCTCTTCATCTCTCTTCGTTTTTGCTCTACTTCTAATTCACTTTTCCAAACCCCATATTTATTTCAAACACTGTTGTAATTGAACTGTCTATTTCGTTGTAGTTGTTTGTGCATCATCAACTCCTTACTGTAATTTTATTCTCTTTTTTATGTTTTGGAGCTTCTTCTCTTTTTTTTTGTTGCTTTCTGTGAGTAGTTTGTCTTAATTGGGGGGGGGGGAGTAATAAGATGTTATGTGGTCTTATTTCTAGCTTAACATACTACATAACATTTCTGGTACACATTGATCTAACTATTGCATTTTTAAAAAGACAAAAAATTACCTTCCCATAGAGCAAGTCTTTATAGTGTTGTCCTTAGTGCATATTAGAATGTATTTACAACATAAAAATAAATAAATTTGAAGGTTACCAGCAGTTACAGCAATTTTGTTACTAATTACATGTACAAGTCACTTCGTCTATTTTCGTGTCTATGTACTTCCGGGTTGACATAAACGTTAAACGTGATACAGTCGGCCCTATAATTACTAAGAAATGACAAAACCGTTCGCAAAATAAAGTTCAGGATTTTAATTTTTCAAACTGAATACCAAAACATGAACACGGAACACGGAACACGGAATCGTGTTACTAAGTAAGTTAGCAGTTTCATTGTAGGCTGTAAGTTGTACCGGTAAAAAAACCGATCATCACATCATGTAGGAAGTACAAAAACATAGAACACGTTGTTTTCTTGCTGAATAAACTCACTGAAATAACAACACAGTCAAATTGCGTCTTCGATTTTGACAGCCACCATTGTTATGATTGAGCTTCACTAGTTCCGTTGAACGTGGCCGGGCGAACGCCGACATCCAATTTGTACAGCGTTTTTACAAAGGGAGCTCGTCAATAACCTACCGAATAATTAACTCAGAAACGTAGTTTAAATACTAACTGATCTAAGAATTACTGTTCAGAAAGACTACGCATCCGTACATAAATACGAATTCATGCGACAAAGATTTCAACTTTACTATTTACTTGTTACAGTGTAGAGGACTTATTATACACATATCATCGTACAACTAATTTTATTGGCTATAATATTAGCTACATTTGAAAGGTCTCACTTGATTGGCTCATCGTTCGCTATTCCCGTTTTCAAGAGACATTCCGCCAGAATAAAGTGCCACGTAGTACAGCAATGGCGCGAGATCGTCTGTTGGGCGACTTTCCCACCGGGTGTGCTTTTCGAAAACTACACAACACATGCTTTTATGACACGGAATCATAGAAAATCTACCCCGTTTCCAAACTAATCGTAATTTTATCGCGAATAGACAACCGGAGTTGGTCAAAATAGCAAATTAAAAATCAAATGAATTTTACTATGACCGTGAATTCATCATATAGCCGGTGGTTTGAATTCTGAGCTCCCTGATATACCTATCGAAAAGTCACTATCCCGTCGGACTACCTACAATGGGCATTTTATTTAGTAACCTTTACTGGTACATGGTCCTTACAGAAAGTTACTAGACTCGCGGGATAGCGGACCAGCGTGTATGTCGAACCCTTGCCATACGTTACAGCATAGACCCTCCTGGTTACAATGGTAACACTCGTTCATGTTCGATTACCTTTCATAAAGAAAACACAACGAAATGGTTGAAGTGATCTTTTTTTAAATTTCTTTTCATCACAACAACAAAATCTGCGCGATCAAAAGTGTTGTAAACTAAACCAGAAAGAATTATCGGGCTGGCTAAACTTCCCGATGAACTGGAGTAAGGTCCAAGTCCAAGTAAGCCCCGATAGTACGTGAGAAAATCGTCTCAAACTAGCGATACAACTTTCAAAATATAACTTGACATGTCTTCATTTGTTAGAGTTATATAATTCAAGACGGGGTTTCACTCGAAAACAACAATTCTGTGAATAATGACACTGAACGCAGCGATTTCTCGGACGATGTTACCACTGCACTGTAACGTATGGCTGACAACGACTTGCTTCTGGGTTAGTCCCTCGTGCATCCGGGTACTTGGGATTGTCGTGCATTATTACCACATCGGCAATTTTGACGCTGTAATTTTGCCACCAATATTGATCGTACAAAAACAAAACTCCATAAATGAACTACAAAGTACTTTCCCTTTCAAAATGTGGTAATTTTAGAAAGAGTATTATCGTTTTTATTGACGACTGACTCTGTCAAAAACACTTCAGTTCAGGCATGGAAGACTTCTCACAAAGATCATATACTGGAATGAACCATTCTGTAGGAGGGGTGGTGTGTGAATTGGATTTGAAGTTTACAAACCTTTTTCGAACTAATATTTGTCATTTGGGCGCACAATGCGTAGAATTAAGACTATAGCACATATTACATTGCTTGTTTGACGTCAATAGTGTCTTTTGAAAAGTTGCACTTTACCTAAAGTCTCGCGGACTGATTTCCAATATGGCGTCGGTCATTACGCTCATTAACATATTCATTTTTTTTTCAAATTTCAAAAAAAAAATCATAAAAAATAGAAGAGAAGACGTGCTGACTTGAAATTAACAAATCTAAGTAAGCTACCCCCTGTACATCAACACATCAGATATCAAAGCAATCTGACTTGAACTTTATGAGGAGTTGATGAAAATGTCATTTTTGGAAAAATGAAATTGAAAATGGCACAGATCAACTTGGCATGAACAAATCTGAATAGCCTCCCCCCAGGGAACATGCACACCAAATATCGAAGTATTCTGGCTGTTACTTTCAGAGAAAATAGTGAAAATATAAAAGTTTGACGGACACCTATGATTCACTCTACTCTCTATACCTCAATACCCACCTATACCTAAAGCTACGCTGTCAGCTTTCGCTGACAGCGTAGCTAATAAAAGAGAGAATATTGAATTGTTTTATCAACTCTTTATTTCATGAAAATATTATTATTTGGAATTTGCCCCTGACGGTGAGTAGAATTTTTTTCTAAAGTTTGTAACTGACCCAGAGGTCATGAACATTCATTCTCTCATCGGATCTGTTATTCACTGAATGTATTGTATTCATTCAATACAAATACAGCTCTAGATACATAGATTGTAGATAATATGGGTGAATGAATCATTCACATTATTTGCAATCTCCAAGAGATCAGTCTTCTCCTCCCCCATTGTTTTTGTTTCTCTAAATTCTGAATCACATGATCCAAGTCAGATTCATTACCTGTATCAACAGCTGATGTAGTAGCAGCTACAGAATCCTCAACACCTCAAGGTAGCAGCAATGTCAGCATAGAGTGCGTCATGAAGTTGAGATTGTTTGTCAGCCCTTGAAGGTTGGTCGACTACATATACAATGGATGTTTCAACGGGGCTACTCTTTGACCTTTTGTTTGGGCGTAAGCTACAAAATTTGAATGATGAAAGCTCGCTGACCCAACGACAAATAGACCCTTAGAATTACCAGAGAATAAAGAAGTACTTGATGATACCAGTACTTTGTGAGTAGGTAGCTGCAATACGGCTCGGGTCAGAATTTACGGCGAGGGCGGGGGGGGGGGGGACTGGGGTGAAATTAGTTTAGTCAAAATTGTTTTCGCAGTCCCCCCCCCCACTTTGCGCACTCAAAATAATTCATGCCCCCCTCCCCCGAAATGAACCCAAGAATTTTTGTAGTCCCTCCCGGCTACACATATTTTAATGTGTAACCCCCCTCCTCCCTGCTCCACTTGCCAGAGATGTAGAGTATATGGTACTATGTAAACTAACAGTGGAAATGAACCAGTGTCCATACCGTGAACAATGAGAGAATCCTTTACAAATATATGTGGGCTTTATGAAAAAGATCTCACATTGGGCTGTAACCTATACTTGGCGATACTTAGCCAGCAGGGTTTTCTCTTTCAATCTTGATTCTGGGCAGAAACAGCATCATCCATGATAGCTAGTGGGGAGGGTCAAGTCATAGAGTACTTTAAATTTGTCATCATACCCCAATTTTACTCAGCTCAATACATTACTATACAACAGTACTAGTATGGCTATATTATCTGCACTTTAACTTATTATGTACAGAGATAGTTTGACACACACACATACATTCACTTAGCTATTGACTGCCTCATAATTAACTGTATAATAGGCAAATGAAGTGTACAAATTTGCAAAGTACAAGGCAAACGACTGCTGCTGAAGTTTGAATGTTTAAACATGGAGAGAGAGAGAGAGAGAGAGAGAGAGAGAGAGAGAGAGAGAGAGAGAGAGAGAGTCAGACAGACACAAGAGTCTAGAGATATGCACACAGACAGATGAAGACATACACAAATACATTCGCATGGCTGTCACCCAACTCTTCGCTGAATATAGGCTTTGAAGGTATTGTGGCGAAGCATCGAGAAATCTTTAAATGTACTCAGTAAACGACCGCTCCTGATGTTTAATTTGGTTCAAATCATGAGCATAATATTTCGGGAGCACCCTTCTAGACCATCAGAACTTTCATAGCCCCCCCCCCTTGAATGCTCAATTTGTCTTAAGCCCCCCCCCCCCATTGAGTTGTTTGAATAATTAATGATCTTCAGTAATTAAGCTGTATCTTTGGAATGCTATGTTTAAAATTCCATATAATTTGGCACATACATCAACCATGACAAAGCGCACATCCTCTAAAGCCTGTTAGTATAGTTTTTAATTTATGACTAATTTGCGTAATTAATGATTGTCGGTACTTAGGCTGTTTCTTAAGAATACAAACTTCAAATTTGAGATAATCTTGTACATTTGTTTTAATGGTCGATGGTAAAGAAGTGCATGTGTTATTTAAACTTGATGTTATAACTTAATATATATATATATATATATATATATATATATATATATATATATATATATATATATATATGGTTAATCTGCATAATCAGTGTTTTTTTGAAAAATAATTAGGCAATATGTTAACTGTACAAGCTTAGTTTCATATAATTAATTTTCCAAGTAAGGGATACGTCATGTAGAATAGCTATAGTTTACAATTTTGTATTCCAACAATGTATGTTGACCCAAAAACCTATGATTTTGCACTTGTGGGAGGCATTCAGTTTCAATCTGGTTTACATTTTACTCTTGACACGTTTTACATTTTTTTTTACAGAAGTTACAAATATTACATGAAATACATTCAATATATTTTTTACATTCTATGGTTGCATGAAATACAATCTGAGGTCGGGCGATGTTCAAGAGAGCTTGCGTGAAATGGATTTAGTACATTTTTACATTTAATAAATTTTTACATTTTATGATTGCACGAAGTACATTCTAGTTTCGGTGGGCGGGCGTCCAGGAATTTGCGTGAAATACATGTATATATATTTTTTACATTCTAAGAGTTCACAAAATACATTCTAGGGTCGGCTGGCGGTCATCCAGGATGCTTGTACAAAATACATTTAATACATTTTATTCATTCTAGCTTAGGGCAATGATCCGGGGAGCTTGCATAAAATACAGGCTGGAGGAATTTCAAAAAAAAAATTGTTTTGCTGTACCCCTACTTGGCAAAAAAGCCAGCATTCGGCACTGATTTTTCTACATTACCACCCAAAATGTTCAAACATGTAGCATTTTGTGATTCTATAAATGGTCACTGTACTGTATATGATCACTAACATTTTGAAGGAAAGAAAGAATTGCAGGTAAGTATTGTGAACATGAACTATTGTCATTTGTACCAAATGTAGGCCTAACCAAACATAACCAGACAGCGTGATGAACACTGTGATCGGTGAGCTGGCGTGAGACCGTGTACCGATACGCACCCAACTGAATTATTTCCATGTATCGTACGTAATTCAACTAAGTGTCTCATCCCTTTTCTGATGATGTTGTCGCAGGTTTTCCAATGTTTGATCTTTTCCTCGAACAAGGTGGAGAAAACAAATATATGTTAAATTTGGAGGTCTTGTTGACTGAAAAATCGTCCCATGCATTCACCAATCGTGTCGATTTGTCGCGATCTGTTTTCAGTTTTGAAAAAGGCAAAAAAAAACACAAACAAAAACCCCAACCACCACACCACCTTTCCTTCTTTGAACATGGCCGTATCTAGAATCTGAACGACACAGACAATAGCAGCAATGTTTAGTAGTATTAAACCACTTACGTAGTACATTACCAATTCAGGTGCATGTATTTAGGTCGTATGTACAAACGTCTGTCCAAAGTTTGTAGTGTAAGGACACCAATGTATGTGCAAATATTGAATAGGTCTTGGTCTAATAATAGTGGTATAGGCCTATTGTTGAACCTCGCTATTCATGTGAAACGCGTCACCATCTCCCCTTTTCAACACAAATCGACACTCAAGGGTAAAATTGTTAAGTTCTACGGCAATGTCGTGTTCTCAAGTGAAAATTTACACATGAAAAATAATACCTGGATATAGTATCTACCTTTGCATAGGAATTGTGAAGTTCTCGGTGTTTAGGTTGTACGCCATGGGGACTGTAGCGTTTCGTACAACGTGGCTTATTCTACTTTTATTTGGTATAATTGGCCTTGTCGTCACGGTTTGGTATAGCACCATTGAAGACATGGAATGGAGAATTGTGAAAAACAGCCACTCTGGACCTCGACCAAATCAAGCATATTTCGAAAGAAACCCACACATGAGAATTTTTTCACCGATGTCTAAATATATTGCTGTTGGAAAAGAAGACGATCAGATTGAGTCACCATGCAAATGTGCGAACACGAAGATTACAGACAAGTTGAATTCTTCGGCAAAACTACGGCGAGAACGTGAATTGACAGAGTGGAATAGACAGCATAGGCAATCCAGCGATCCGTTGATGATGTGTGAAGCCTTTACACCAACCACTACGATATCCTGCAGGTGGTGTCACCGTTCAACCACTCAAGTCAACACGTCTACATGGTCTACAATTACACGTCGCTATCGCTGATTTCCTACCTGAAGATCAACAGCTTCGGATTGTGCTAACATGTAAAAAATTGAAAGGAGTGTTAGTTGTATTCAAACACGAGGGTAATACGAGTGTGGGAGTTAGTGGAAATGACTCTACCGAAATGATTATCACAGCTAACAAGAATGGACTACACGCTCTCAATACAGTTTTGGCAAATTTAAACTATAAAAGCACAGTTTATGATATCAATACAAGAGATATAATCTATATCACAATGTTAAATTTTGATATCGCTGTTCACGTCAACATAAAAAAACCGGCAGTACCAACGTTGTACGACCCAGGCCCTTCCGGTGATATCAACTCATTGGTAACTATTATCACAAAAACGTTTGAACGGTATGGTTCAGTCAAAACACTAATTTCTAGCATACATAAATTTTATCCAAAGATAACCATCATTGTCGCCGACGATTCCGAGTTTCCTGAAAAAATTAACATTCCTAATGTAAAGCATTACATTATGCCTTTTGCAGAAGGATGGTTTGCTGGTAGAAATTTAGCACTCAGTCAGGTAAGAACCAAGTACTTTGTTTGGGTAGATGACGACTTTGTGTTCACTAAAGGAACTCACCTTGAAAATTTCCTCGAAAAATTCAAACATCCAAACTTGACAATCGATGTTGTCGGTGGGACGTTTGGAGACGCGAACGGTAAACGCCGAACGAACACCGATTGCTTAGGTTGTCGTACACTTGAAGTTACTAATAACTATGAAAATGATGACGGCAACTGTTTGGTTCTCAGGAATAACAAGAAATACCATGCTGTAAAAGAGTTTCCCGAATGTTTCTACGCTGATGGCACAGATAATTTTTTCATGGCTCGAACCAGTACAACCAGGAGCGTTGGTTTTGACCCAGTTTACAACAGAGTGGGACACATTGAATTCCACATCGATGGATTGGGAAAACTGCGTATGATGGGATGTACAGACGTTAACATTTTACATAAGAAAGCTACTAATAAAAAGTACAATAAATATCGGGAACTTGGGAGACATTTCAACAAAAACCGAAGTTCATGCAATTTGCACACACTATTCAAGAACAATTTGCAATGTTTTAATTTTTTAAATTAGCTCAACTGAGCTGAAGTATGTGTGTGTGTGTGTGTGTGTGTGTGTGTAAACAACTTAAAGTCATATACCACTGGACCGATTACCTTGGGTGTCTAGTTGGGACATTGTTCAAAACAAACTGATCTTACCACCGATGGGTGTTGATTTGGGTGATTTGAAAAATATGATCTTTGGTAAAAAATGTAGACTCCAGAATTGTTCATGACATGATGATCCCATCAGTGATATGTGATTTAGGTATGAAAATTCGTCCTTTTGGTCAAAAATTTGGAATTCCAAAATAATTGAGTAGAATGGGTTGAAATTTAATGGGAATGATCTTAGTGGTGTTTAGATTGAGAATTGTTTAATTAATATCATGATTGGCCCTAGCAACCATGACCACGCGCTTAGCAATATTGAAAATAATATAGCGTGAACTCCATGTTGTAGCCTCTTCAGCTCGAAAAAACAGACCCGATTTTAGACCAAAGGGCTAGTAAATGACCCAAAATGTCAGTACATGTGCATGTAATCAAGCAGGTGGAGTAGCTTATAAGCATGTCTATCAGTGAGCGCCAGCAAGTTTATGTATTAATTTATTGTATTTCTGTATTTAGTAAACTAGTTTGCCACCTCTTGTCAATACCGCCAATGGACAAATTAAAACCTCGCCATTGTAAATTGTAAGCTCCTATGCAGCGCTATAGCAACCGTACAAAAGTCGACCTCCACAACGTCCGGACCAACTTTCCAAGGTAGCGATGACTTCAGTGGCCGCCATTGAAGGCAGTGGTGTACTACTTGTATATCAACAATGCGTGGGAGTTTATGGCCGCCCGTTCTGGTCACAATTATGTAGAAATAATAAAACTACTGCTGTAATTAATATTATATATTCCCCAAATTATTTCAATGTGTTAGAATTAGTTTAATGTCGTCTAGAATTTATTTTTATAATGGTTGCAATTAATATTACGCACTCCTTGAATTAATTAAATGTTTTTTCAATTAATTTCATGTGGACTATAATCAATTTTTATAGTAACTGCAATTAATATCATGTATTCCTTGAATTAATTACACGTATTTTGATTAATTTTATGTACTGGACTTATTTTTATGTAGTCTAGAATTAATTGCATGTATTCCTTGAATTAGTTTGTATGGTTGCTGCAAATAATATTATGTATTCCTTGAATTCATTAAATGTGAGTTGATTAATTTTATATACTGTAAATAATTTTATGTAGTCTACAATTGATTTTATGTATTCCTTGAATTAATTAAATGTGTTTTCGAGTAATTTTATGTAGTCTAGAATTAATTTTATGTTGTCTAGAATTAAATTTATGTATTCCTGGAATTAATTTCATGTAGTCTAGAATTAATTTTATGTATGTTCCGAATTAATTTTTTGTATATGCTGAATTAATTTGTTTATATGTCCTGAATTAATTATGTGTATGTCCCGAATTAATTTTGCCCCTGCAATCCTTTGCGCGAGATTTCTTATTCAAAATGGCGACCCGCAGTGGTGCTTGGCGGGTTGCGGTCATTCGAGAAAGGAGTCAAGGAGGATTCTACCAATTTATGCTCAATCTAAAATCAGTTTTTCGAGTTTTTCTGTCTCCCCTGAATTTAGGATCGACAGACGATCTATATGAAGTTAAGTTTCGAATGTTTGATGCCACAGGGACTCTGTCTTTGCTTTTCCCGGCCCAAAATGAACCACTGTTTTCAATGCCTACGCTACGTACACGACCGGTCGTACGACGAAATTTTGGTCGTGGATAGCAGTGCCATATACTAATACTAGCAACAGGGGCTACAGTAAGAAATACCCGGATGTTCGAATGATCTTGGACATAGGTTGGTAATATTAATCCATCTTCTTCTTTACTCATGTTACTTGTCACGAGTAAAGAGTATGAATCTAAGACCAGACTAAAAATCAGATTCACATTGGAAGAAAATATGATTATGAGTCTAATCTCCTAATGATGCTGGAACTGTTAGAAGAGTCTGTCTCATACATGAATATGTGAACATGAATCTGAGAATATATTTATACTCTATCTTGATAAGAACATCAGTCCTAAATTTCAGTAATATTTTTTGACCGGTCGTGTGGTCGTGGCGAGTATTTTTCCCCCACTCTTTTCTCCACGACCGGTCGTATGGTCGTGGCATGTATTTTGTTCACGGTCTTTTCTCCACGACCGGTCGTATAGTCGTGGCATGTATTTTTTTCCATTGACTTTTCTCCACGACCGGTCGTATGGTCGTGGCATGTATTTTTTTCACTGTCTTTTCTCGACGACCGGTCGTATGGTCGTGACATGTATTTTTCCAATGACTCGATAGAAGTCTTAGACTATATTTGACTTTCCTCATGTTTACTTCCGATCTTTACGATCAGTTATTAAGTACACGTTCAAATTAATGAATGTGTTTAAAACAGCAACTCAATAAAAAAAAATATTGCAATCGTTTTTTCTAAATAAACCACAACACTTCCTGAAATACAGTAACAAGACTGGTATTACCACAGGGAGCAGCGAGCATGTAACTGATTGATCGATCGATCGATCGGTTGATGTATTGATTGATTGATTTATTATTTGGTTGAATGATTGATTGATTGATTGATCAATTTTTGTGGTGCAATATAACTTACTTTGTGTGTGATATTGATCAATTGACTCATTGAGTTTTAAAACTATTTCTTTTTCTTTCCCTGGTTACTTTGCTCTCAGCTGTTGATCTCACACCACTAAAAGTCTGAGGCTGTATGTAATTCTCTCCTTGCTTTATTGACTAAATAAAGACGCCTTGTCCATTCTTCTAATCTTATCTTAATTAAAACACACCTTATCTTAAAACTGGCAGGAGATCACTTACATTAACAGTTTGCTTTATCTCTCATCTGCTGGGAGATTATCACACTGGACAAACACTCGATCATGCATAAACTAGTAAGGAAGAGAAAAGGGATGTAACTCCACTGCACTGTGGCTTGAGGATCACCGTAAGTCGGCCGGACACTTAATATATTCATGTATGCACTTATAAATAGGAAATAAATAAGCTGCCGCAGGAGTGACGCTTTAATTTATTCAAATTGTAAAGAAACCACACAGGTACACAGGTCCTCCTTCAGGTGGGGCAGCATCCCTAAATATGGCTTCAACGTACAGAAGCACATGATGGCCGGCAGTACGTGTCATACATTATAAAACTGACACACATAAAAAAAAATATTTCGCTGGGGAGGGGGAAGAGTTCGTTTTGTGTCCAAATCACGATAAGGATTATGAAATACCAGCTGTTTTTCTCAAGTCGTCTTGAAGACACGACAGTCAGAAACTAGGCCAACTTATATACATGGGGAGAGATGCATGTTGTCCTAAAGTAACCATAATGTCCAGGGACAATAAAGAGACATTCCAACAAATGAATGAATAAAAAAGATTTGAATGCTACATAAACACGATTTTATCATTCATCAACACCTAAACAGGAGTTTCTAAAATCCAGAAACGTTTTCCCATTTGACGTGGGTCGTCACAATGTCGCCATTGAGATCCACCCGACACTATTGCAAGTTTAACCCGCACTGATTAGCTACCAAAACAACAAATTTGTTGAGTGCGTCTTCTATTGGCAACAGATGAAAATTTACTAGAACGGACAGACATGGACGTACCATATGATACATGTACCACTTTTGATGAGAGGGGTGAAATTAATTTATCAATAATGTTTGCATCGTAATCGATGAATTTTACACACATATCGAGTCCAGTTACAATTGCATTAGGTTGTGCATACAGAAGCGAAGAAATTAGAGTATTTTCAATAAATCGTTATAGGAAAGTTTCTGAAATTTCATCTTGTAATTATATTTAATTCCAAGGAGTACAGTTTCAAGTGATATCAATCACCTTGCGAGAGACAGTGATTGCAACAGAGATGTTCGTTCTTACGTTGACAATTTCATATCAGTGCAAGTGCTGGTACGAAATAGCGATGTTGAGATGTCAAGGACCTATGTTGTTACGCAACGGAATGTCACTGTATGTGCAAAGTTTAAATGCTTTTGACTTCAATTTAGAGTTCACAATGAAAATTTACCAATGGATATATTTTAGATCTGTGACTCGGAACACAGAAGGCATTCGTAACTGGTGTAGTGCCATGTCAACTGTATCGACACAGACTTTTATTAAAAATACGGCATTAACCATAGTAATGCAACGCTTGGCATTTACGAGGCATCCATACAGTCTCTCGACTATGATAGTTTTCTGTCGCTGATAGTCACAAATATTCAAGTTTCGCCAATTTACCAAGACAAAACATTAGAGTCCGTTGTATCCGTTTTCATAAACTTGCGTCACTGTGATGACCCGTTTGTTATGGCTATATTCCAGTCAGTCGAAGTTATAGAAGGTAGAAGTAGCGAAGTTTCTAAACGAAAAACACATGAAGTGGATGAAACACACTTCCCAGCGCCAAAAGTAGCAAAAATATAATATTTTATAATTTATAATTTATATACTTATGAATGTGTGGTACTTGACGAACTTACACATCAACCAATTTCTTCCGACATCGATTGCGATTATAAATCTTGAAAACATTACTTCAATACTAAATTACTTGTACCTGTAATTTCTTGATTTTATAACATCCAACATAGCTTTGGAGAACACCTGATACCAAATTTTAGACATTATCGTGTACACAAAATAGTCAAGGCTGCGCTGCACTACGTATGGCATAACATGTGAGTTTTTGTTGACGAACAGACAATGAGCAAACCATGGTGACCTCAAGCTATTTCAAGTTGACTATGTAGAACCACAGACAAGGAGGAAATTTGTCTGTGGTAGAGAGTACGTCCTCAAAATCCACCAACGCTCAGGCATGATCAAGCTAAATCACATTGGGATATAACGTGATAAACCTATACGAATGAAAGTCTGGAAACTACCAGTACAATATTATTACTCATTGATGTCAACTCTGAAGTCTCGTTCAAACAGCCGCGCGATCAAAGAAACACGTATTATTTTACCCCTCTCATATTATGCGTGTTATTTTACCCCTTTGGTGAGTGTAAGTGGGCGAGTGGCTAAACAGATCTGTACATTTTTCACATGCTGAAACACGTTAAAGCAGCTGTCAATTTGTTCATCACCGTCGCGTTTCTGTGATCGCGCATTGGAGTCCATGGTTTGGAGTTACATCCCTTTTCTCTTCCTTACTAGTTTATGCATGATCGAGTGTTTGTCCAGTGTGATAATCTCCCAGCAGATGAGAGATAAAGCAAACTGTTAATGTAAGTGATCTCCTGCCAGTTTTAAGATAAGGTGTGTTTTAATTAAGATAAGATTAGAAGAATGGACAAGGCGTCTTTATTTAGTCAATAAAGCAAGGAGAGAATTACATACAGCCTCAGACTTTTAGTGGTGTGAGATCAACAGCTGAGAGCAAAGTAACCAGGGAAAGAAAAAGAAATAGTTTTAAAACTCAATGAGTCAATTGATCAATATCACACACAAAGTAAGTTATATTGCACCACAAAAATTGATCAATCAATCAATCAATCATTCAACCAAATAATAAATCAATCAATCAATACATCAACCGATCGATCGATCGATCAATCAGTTACATGCTCGCTGCTCCCTGTGGTATTACCCACATTTAATGACCACGATCTGAAGTACTCCAGATTCTACGTACAGCGACTGCACACCAATAAATCTGTTTAATGTAGTTTATTTACAAAGAGGTAAAAGTGTTAACAACTCAGGAGTCAGACACCTGTGTTCTCCCTAATACATTCATGCTCTGACTAACATCCTGTCTTTACCTATTCACTCCGGAGGCATATTACAAAACGATACATTCCAAGAGAATTACTTCGTTTACTTAATGTACGTGTCTACATTGCCTCTTACTACGCTAATGACCATTCCCAAAATTATCCCACCGTCTTGTTTGCACTAATCGACACGGTTCTTGACCAAACATTCAATAAAACCTAATATTTGGGGTTACCATGGTGATACTGATCCATATATCGGTTTATCTATTAGGTGATTATGGACATTGGCAAGGTAAACATTTCAATCAATGCCAACCATTAACTATAACAGGTTATTCTAACATGTCAAACTCCACTGTCGATAATGTATGAAATGTCACCAGTTTTGCCTTCATAATTTTCAATATTCATTCTATTTCAATTAGATGTTATTTACTACTTCCATCCTTCGGTCATCATCTAGTATCATCTGTCGTGCATGTGCTCCCCTCTTAAAAACCCTACTTACAGTCAGAATGACATGAGTGGAACGTAAGAGACAAAGAAGCTAATATAAAATAAGTATGAGAATATTTTGAGATAGTAAATCCAAGGGTCTCATAAAATATTCATTTGAAAAAACCTCTGAATCCGCAAAAACTCTCTTTAAACCCTAGTAACCATCAGAGAAATGTGGTTGAACAAATTTCTGAATATATAGAAACATGAAACGTTGAAAATAGTTAGTCAATGTGTACCATAAAGTCTCAAAAATACTCTGTTGATAAAGAAAACTATATCTTCATGAACCCCACGAAACCTCTATAACCCATCAGATAATATGTTTAAATTTTTGATCATAGAAACCCCAGGTAAACGACGTATAAAACCCATCAGAAAAATACGTCCAAATATCGATCAATTTGAATAAGGCAGAAAAGTTTAAAACAACTGTAAAACATTACATCAAATTATTGAAAGGTGACTGTACAAACCCCGCTATACCATATATCCACTATAAAATGGAACTTCTTAAAATATCGCAAATGAAAACAAAACAGGAACAAGATACATGTATATCAAAATTTTGATAAGTCTTGCAATGTCGTCACACTTCCTTATAAAAAAATCGGCTGCTGTCAAATAATACAACTAGAAAAGGAAACCACATTGTATTTTATTTGTTATTATTTGTAATTGAAGTGTCGCCGGGTTTGTTGGCTGTTTTGACAACCGCCTCCGATGTGGTAGGTTTTTGAGAATGATTTTCTGGTTCGTCTTGTCATTTCAGCTCCGGTGTGGTATGTTTTGATGATTGTCCCCAGGTATGTCCATTGTTTTATCACTTGACTCCGATGTAGTACGTTTGTGAAGTTTGCCCTCAGGTTTACCTACTGTATTGTCACCCTGACTCCGATGGCATAGGTTTGTGAGGGTTATCCCCAGGGTTGTCAACAGCGTTGTCACTTGACTGGGATGGGGTAGATCTTTTATGTTTATCCTTAGGTGTGTCCACTCTTGTATCAGCTGACTCCGATCTTGTAGGTTTTTGAAACTTGTCCTTGCTGTTTCTTGCAGATTTCTCTGGTGACACGATATCTCTTCCATGCAAGTTGTCTAATGTGAGAAATGCACCGTAACACGTTTTCTGTAAGTTAAAGAAATCAAACGTAACAACCTTTATAGTGAAATATAAGGATACAGTGACAGAATTATGACAGAATTATGTGAATAAATTCTCGTCAATACATCATATGACCGGTGTAAACTAAATGCCTTTCGATTTTTGCTCCCACAGGTATTATCATAGTGTGAAATGTTGAGCACGCTTTATCCTTTAATGAATGTGTATTTCATTAATTATGCAAATGAATCACAAAAATTAAAAAAAAAAGAAAAAGAAAAATAGAAGATTGTATTATTCCGATTACTGGGGAATGGCGACGATTTGAAAGTACTCATTGACAACTATCATTCATCGGCCTCTTTTCTTGTCAAAGAATTTCATCCTACCAGGTACCCTTAAAGGCAGCCATAGAGGCAGCCCTAACTGTACTGTACAATCGTTTGTCTTTCTGATAATTACGATATGGGATGTAAAAGTGCTTTCAAGCAATTTTCACTGTGAGAGCGAAAGCAGCACTCCAAGAGCACGTTAGAACTACATCATGTGACCCTTAAATATAAACAGTAATAGTATACAGACGGGTGCACTCTGTCTCTGATGTCACACTGTGTTTAAAGACATTGACAAAAAGACATGTACAATTGGAAATGGAGTTATTACATTAAGGTGCGGGGGGGGGGTGACTGGAGAGAAATTGGGGGGAATGAAAGAAATTGACGTTTCAAAAGGGAGGCCATATCTCTCCCTCCCTCCCTCCCTCCCCCCTCCCTCCCTCTCTCTGTCTCTGTCTCTGTCTCTGTCTCTCTCTGTGTCTCTCTGTGTCTCTCTCTGTCTCTGTCTCTGTGTCTGTCTGTCTGTCTGTCTGTCTGTCTGTCTGTCTCTCTCTCTCTCTCTCTCTCTCTCTCTCTCTCTCTCTCTCTCTCTCTCTCTCTCTCTCTCGTTTTCCTTGTACTTTGCAAAATTGCACACTTGATTTACCTACCATACATTTGATCGATTATGAGGCAGTCAATAGCCAATCAATTGTGAAAGGCTTTCAATAATGTGTATGGTTTGAAATTCTATGCCACTAAATGCCTTATTTTTCAAAACGTGCTTACCACTAGCTATCATAGGGATGCTGATTCTACCCAGAATCAAGATTGAAAGCTAAAATGATTAATTCAAATTATGAAATTGAGTCAGTAGATAAATATAAACGATATAGGAATGTACTGACCACAGTTCTAAGGGTTGCTAAGAAAGAATATTATGCTTCTTTGTTTCTGGAAAATCAAAATAATTCTACCAAGACATGGGAACTTATCAATAACTTAATCAATAAGAAGAAATCTAAACAGGGTACATGTTTACCAGATCAATTGACTGTCATAGCATCTGATGAAGAGATAATGACATGTAACACTCCCCAAGAGATCGTAAACGGGTTCAATAGTTTTTTTACAAACGTAGGGCCCAACCTGGCAAGTAAAATCCAGACACCCTCTAAATCTTATTTGGAATTCCTTCCTCAGATCTCTGAGAATTCCTTTTTCTTGGAACCTACAACAGAATTTGAAGTTGCCAACTTGTTGAGAACCCTAGATACCAAAAAGGCCTCAGGCTATGATAATTTACCATCAAAACTTATTGTAATAGCTGCTAATCAAATAGCAAAACCGTTATCTTACATTTATAACCTATCTTTTTTACAATGTAAGTTTCCCAGTGCATTAAAAGTAGCAAGGGTAGTACCTATTTATAAGAAAGGTTCAAAAACTTCACCTGGGAACTACCGCCCAATTTCAGTTTTGCCTGTTCTTAGCAAAATAATTGAAAAGATTGTGAATACTAGACTTATGGGTTTTCTCAACAAGTTTCATCTACTTTATAAACATCAATATGGTTTTCGTGGGAAACATAGTTCAAAGCTGTCACTCGTTAATCTGGTCAGTAATTTACTTCATCAAATTGATGATGGCAATGCTACTATTGGTATATTCATCGACTTTACAAAAGCTTTTGATACGATAAACCATAACATTTTACTCTCTAAGCTTCAACAATATGGGATACGGGGAAACCCTTTGAGGTGGTTTTCAGATTACATACACAATCGAACTCAGTTTGTTTTTGCTGACGAAGTAAACTCTGAAAAAATGTCAATCACTTGTGGGGTACCCCAGGGTTCAACACTTGGCCCAACATTGTTCTTAATCTATATTAACGATCTCCCGAATTCTTCCAGCTACTTTGATTTCCGTTTATTTGCAGATGATTCCAACTTATTTCACAGATTTCCAGACAAGATAAGCACTATAGATCTCTCTCTTGTGAACCATCACTTCAAGAAAGTTTTACATTGGTGTGATGCAAATAAGTTGACCATTAACACAGGGAAGACAAACTACATAATATTTCATAGCAAACGTAAAATGGTTACCAAACATGGTGCACTTATAGTCAATGATCAACTTCTAAATGAGGTCGACAAAGCTTCTTTTGTCGGCATTATCATTGACAGACATTTATTATGGAAAGATCACATTGAATATGTAACGAATTGTGTTAGGAAGAAATCGGGAATGTTATTTAAATTGAGAAATGTTGTTCCCCAACATATTTTACTGTTACTTTACAAAGCCTTTCTCCAGCCCAATATAATGTATGGTTTAGAAGTTTGGGGCAGTACATATTCATCGTATCTACAGCCAGTTATGTATATCCAGAAAATGTGTGTGCGATGTATGACTTACTCTGGGTTCAGAGACTCGTCTTCTCCTTTATTTAAAAAGCTGGGTCTTCTTAATATTTATAAACTTCATAAACTTGGTATAGGAAATTTTATTTTTGATTTGTATAATAAGAACCTTCCTCATGATTTAAGCGATTATTTCCAGGAGATCGATCATAGCCGAGATACAAGATTTAAACTTAGGCGAAATTTGGCAATTCCGAAAATACGCACAGCTGCCGGTCAATTTTCCATCAGGTTTTCAGGCACAAAATTGTGGAACAGTTTGCCAACAGAAATGAAATGTCTCACATCAAAACATCTGTTCAGGAAAGCTTTTAAAGAGTATCTACTTGACGAAATTTAAACTAGTGAATATAATACATATTCTTGCATTGTTAGCTCGTTTTTGAAATTTTCTCCCATTATATTTTTTATTCTAGTTCTGTGTAGCCCTTATTGTTATTGATGCATATGAACTCTGAGGTGGAGCCAAACTTGATTAGCGAAAAGCTATTTTTTGACTCCAAATTGCCAATCTATTTATTTATTTCCTGTCATTTTGTAATTGTAACTTACTTTAAAAATTGGCAATAAAATGAATGAATGAATGAATGAATGAATGAATGACAAAAGCTCATTTATGATCAGATTCACATAGGATTGCCTCGGGGGTTCCACACTGAGTTGGATCTCAACATCATCTAGGAAGAATGATTTACGTACCTTTCGACATCTTCTGAAAACATCGATCCTTGTGATGGTCCCAACAACAATAATTATTGATACAAAACTGGGAGTCGATGATAGTTTCTCCACTGTGTCTACACTCCAATCTTAACTTCGGTACAACCCAGCACGGCGATCCTGTTTACAAATGTTTAACAATGTTCATCAATATTGAATGGAGTGTGTCTGAGCAATATTTTGGAGCCTATATTATAAGGGGGAGGACCAGGGAAAATCAAGCCTGGTTTGTGGCATAAACTGTGACCCTCTTCCCAATCTGTTGTGCTAACACTGTCTCCCTGTGGCTTAGTTGTTAAAGATCAAGATTAACAGTCAGGTGGTCCTGGGTTAGAATTCCACAAGAGACAGGTAATTTATCTGTAGTTTATCCACACCACATTGATAGTTTTTAAAGGCATGTGTTGCTTCCTGATATGTTCACATCATACAATGGTATGTTCACATGATATAATGATATGTTCACATCATATAATGATACGTTCATATTATATAATGATATGTTTATATTATATAATAGTACATTAGCATTATATAAAATATGTTGACATCATATAATGATGTATTCACATCATATAATGAAATGGTTGCATCATATAATGATATTTCGCATCATATATTGACTGAAATGGTCAATATATTGTATTCTATAGACTTAAGACAGCCACGAATTTCCATAACTACCACCACCACTCTATGTTTGTGTTTGTATCATTGCTTGGGATTGGATCTATTGGCAGATATGAATGCTAGAACTCCCCAAAAAAGGCTAGATGAGTGCTCAATCCAGGGCCGATACGGATTAACATCTCAACTCCACCATGTTGTTCTCCTTTACTACTGTGAGAATTACCCCTCACCTAACACCACAACTAACAGTTAATTCACTATATTTCACCGATATGTCACGATACTACCTTATCTAACCGTGTTAGTGCCCCGGACAATTTCATTCTAGCCCTTTCTCAAGGGGGGGGGGGCGGCACTCACTCAAAAATCCCTCCATTGGGGTTAGTTGTACGATGTTAGCTCTTAGTCTTTGACTCTACAAGCTATTTTATCAAACGTTATATGACACATGCACATTGGTATGTATCAAATTATATTGAATATGAAGCGTGGATTCTTAACATGTATCCTATTTACTCTTCTTCCCTAATATATAACCTCCCTTAGGAATTTAAAAATGGGTTATAGTCAACTGTGACTCTCTCCTGATTTACATTTTCTAAAATATGGCCCTCCCCGAGGACAGATTTGTAAAAAGGTGTCACTCCCCTCTCCCCCATGTCATTACTGAAGGCTCCCTTAGTATGTGCTTCTGAAATAAATACAATAAACCTTTGCTGTCACGTTTGCTCAAGAAAGCTCAATTCATTGTTAGTTTTATTCAGGAACAAAAATCCGGGCTCATCATCCAAAGTTTTTATATAGAGGTCAAAGTAGTTTAATTCATTGTTAGTTTTATTCAGGAACAAAAATCCGGGCTCATCATCCAAAGTTTTTATATAGAGGTCAAAGTAGTTTACTTTAATAATTATTTTTTCCTTTGAGAATCCGATTCTGCCACCAAATGCCGTATTTATTATATGAGAAAAAGATTATTTCATTGTATTAAAACATGAGACCAAAAGAAAAGTTAACATGTATCTTATCTTTATTCTAAATAGGAACTTTGAATGCTTGTTGGTAATTTTTGAATAATAAACTTGGTTGTTTTTTACTGACAGGTGTGTTTAAGCCCTAAACAAGTGATTTATTTCTCTTCCCCATGCTCATCACCTGAAGACGTGCGCGTCGGAGCTTTTGTCCCTTATTTTCTTTCCAAATCTGTGACGTGTGCCACGCGTAGCCTGAAAATAATGATAGTTTACGCCCCTAGGGCAAGCAAAGCAAACTAAACATACAATTATGGCCAAGTCAAGGTTGTAATGTTACTGTATAGCTAAAACTATTTAATTATTGAAATTAAAAAGTGAAGTATATACATATCGAATAAACAGTATGAGAATATATTTTATTCTTTGGTTACACATGAGATAATTGGCGTTAAAAACGGAAGACATCCCATACATGCTGTGTCATTTCTTTGATCTGACGCGCAAATTAGCATATTTGAACGTAAACACACTACAGACGAGATGGCTAATATGGCGGATCCCAGTCTTGACTCGACCAACCCTTTAGCTGTTCAACATGCATTAACATGTATTCTAGAATATCTTTCACCACGATTTCGATCTGAAAATCATTACAAAGAATTTATTGGATCAATTCTTACAGAATGTAAATAGTTATTTTGTATTATGAATGACGCTACCTTATAGAAATTATTTTTTTGCATAAATAAGATTGTTCTTCTCTTCTCCAATCAATTCTTAATTCATTCATCCCTGCTTGCATTCGCTGGGAAGAGTACTACAATAGACTGTATGCGACTGATTTTGAACAGAGTGTCTTGAAATATATCATGTTTAGCAGTCAAAGGAGTGGCAGGTTGTTAGCTGTAATTAGAAATGATTGTCGGTGCGTTTGAAGTCTAGATCGACTGTAAACCAGTCCTGGGAATGATTTAATGTTGGTTTAAATTGTGAGATACTAGTAAAGTTATAAGACGTTTGTTTTTACACCTCTCTCCTTACCATGAACAAGTATCCCCAATATATCATCAATGAATCGATTTAGATGAAATGCATATCAAACATGAAAAGGATTTTGGAGGGAAACGAATTGTTTGGTTTGGTTACCCGCGGCCGACCACACCTAGTTTTTCACTTCGACTCTAATTGTTGTGTTTAATAAATGTATTCGAGAAAAAATATATATACTTAATCAGTAGACATAATTGATTATATATATATATATATATATATATATATATATATATATATATATATATATATATATATATATATATATATATATAAATTCGTGTTTATTTATTGTGTTTATCTAATTATATTACATTAAATTGAGGAAAGAAAAGTGGCACGTTTAGGATTCGAACCCACATCCACTGAATACGAGACAGAGTGCTCTAGCCAGCTGAGTTAATGCGTCAACTGGAATACCGTTTTCATATATATATATATATATATATATATATATATATATATATATATATATATATATATATATATATATATATATATATATATATATATATATATATATATATATATATAGTTTTGGTAGTACTGGAACTCTTTCTTGGTTGTAACTCGGAGTTTCACGCATTGCGCGATCATCAGACAACTGCTATATATATATATATATATATATAAAATGAATAATTTATTTTCTTTCAGTTTCCAATTTAGAATTTTCAATTAGTTTGGTGTAGGTATATTTAACCAACTATATGAAATATCGTAAATACAGGATATGAAACTACAATAATACTGAGCTACAAAATAACAATTATTTTTGTTATTACAAAGCGATTTAGTTTATTTTTTAAGACATATAGCGACAGTTAATCAAGCCATGGTATTACTATAGCCAAATGGAATGGTGATGCATGTATACAAGAAAGTAGAATGAATGGATATCACTTGTATTCACTTACCTTTATTTGGGTAAAACGTCCGAGAATCGTACCTCTTGGAACGTGCAAGTGAGAGAAAAGCTAACAGTAACAGCACTGTGCTTTTCATATCGACTCTAGAGCTCTGCTTGCTATATGTGCTTGTCAAATCCACTTAACGAAAAAACTAATTCATGAAGGTCGGTAAAGGCATTAATATGATAATTCTATGCGACTAATAATTTATTGACGTTACAATGTGATTAGACTACTATGAATGGCAGTGGAAAATGTCAATGATATCATCATGGGAATTTATGATGAAGCCCATTAAAAAATTGTTTGGTTCCGGTTACCCACAGCCGACCACACCTAGTTTTTTTACTGCCAAGCCTGAATATTTTTTTTACGTATTCGAGGAAAAAATAATAACATTGATTGTGAAGTCTCACGAGAAATAGTATACGGAACCTGGCATCAAATTAAATAGACAATATGAAACTGTTCTTCCAATCTGTTTAATGGTTGTACATCTGATAAAGAAATCATTAATACAGAGGCCATATGGAAAACAATGGAACACATAACAACCTGAAATAGATACATGAAAATACGAGATTTTAACTGAATGCTTTCCATTAGGGTGTAGTCTTGCGCTTTCGTGATTAATACAAACAATTTAGCTCTATATATCTGTGATTTGTCAAGTCCCAATGGAAGTTAGTTGTCAAAAATGTTGTTCAAATGCCCGCCTCCTATTCTCAGCACAGGAAAGCTTGCCCTCCTCGACTTCACTCATGCTGTAGTGATCCCCTACATACCCAGAATATGCACACCCGTTTCCACGGCAAATAATAAACGAAATTCAAACCCACACAACATTGATTTTGTTGATAACGGAATACTCTTTACACTCACTACAAAGTGATCTGAGGTTTATAGCATCATAGAGGTATAAAGGGAGACGTTCATGACAGCATGGAAGTGGGAAGGACGTTCATATCTCCATGTTTACAGCAATATCGATCCCAGTCTTGGCTCGACCAACACTTTAGCTGTACAACATGCATTAACATGTATTCTAGAATATCTTTAACCACAATTTCGATCTGAAAATCATTACAAAGAATTTATTGCATCAATTCTTACAGAATGTAAATAGTTATGTTGTATTATTAATGGCCATACCCTATTGAAACTAATTGCACAAATTTCAGATTTTCTTCTCTTCTCCAATCAATTTTTAATCTATTCATCCCTGTTTGCATTCGCTGGGAAGAGTACTAAAATACACTGTATGCGACTGATTTTGAACAGATGTGTCTTGAAATATATCATGTTTAGCAGTAAAGGGGTGGCAGATTGTGGCCTGTAATTAGAGATTAGAGAAATTTGAGATGATTCTCAGTGCGTTTGAAGTCTAGATCGATTGTAAACCAGTCCTGGAAATAATTTAATGTTGGTTTAAATCGTGAGATATTATTATAGTTGTAAAATGTTTGTTTTTACAACTCCTTCTTACCATGAACAAATACCCTCAATATATCATCAATGAATCGATTCAGACGACATAAAAATACAAAAATGAAAATATTATGATTTATAAATCACAGCAGTTCAAATCGTCAAAGAAAACAACATACACATGATATTGATTGCGCAACGTTCTTTGGACGAAAACCCTCTTTTTGTGTGCTAGATCTGTGGAGGAGCATTCTGATTGTTGTTGATAATCATTATATCACATTATATTATAGCACTACCAATTCCAGTGAATTTTGTGACGTCATCGCTGTACATTATTACTGATAATGTACTCCGTTATTGGGCATCGCGGCCCCAGAACGAGCATAACAATACAAGCTTATGTCCGTAAGGCAATAAAGGTGTGGGTATTTAAGAACAGGGCAATTATGGGGTAAACACCATAAGATTTTTTTTAAAGAGATTGAAATTAAAATGAAACAAATTTGTGTTCACAGCAGTTCTTTGAAGTGTATATGTGTGTGTACGTGTACGTACGTGTGTCACTATGATTAGTATTCAGCTTCCGGGCCGAACATGGCAGACGATGTTCAGCGCTGTGTATATTTTACGTTGTTTTGCGTTTATTGGTCTACAAATTCACTGGAATTAGCAAAACTATAAAATAATAACAATAATGTACGCCCTCCCAGTCCATAATGGACTCAAGCAAACTTTGCACTCCATAATGGGCTCGGCTGTCGCCTCGCCCATTATGTCGTTCAAAGTTTGCTTTCGTCCATTATGGGCTGGGAGGGCGTACATTAAATAAAAAGAGTGTATAATCGTGTGATATGGATATAAATGGTGTGCTGGCATTGCTATTAATAATATTGAGGCTTTCTAATGATTTCGTTCTGGAAAGCCAGGCATACATTTCTGCTTGTGGGTACGTTTCGGACGGTGTCGTAAAGAGGCCATTTCTGCTTGTGGGTACCTTTCGGACGGTGTCGTAAAGAGGCCATTTCTTCTTATGGGTACGTTTCGGACGGTGTCGTAAAGAGGCCATTTCTGCTTGTGGGTACGTTTCGGACAGTGTCGTAAAGAGACCATTTCTACTTGTGGGTACGTTTCGGACGGTGTCGTAAAGAGGCAAGTTCTGCTTGAGGGTACGTTTCGGACGGTGTCGTAAAGAGGCCATTTCTGTTTGTGGGTACGTTTCGGACGGTGTCGTAAAGAGGCCATTTCTGTTTGTGGGTACGTTTCGGACGGTGTCGTAAAGAGGCCATTTCTGTTTGTGGTCACGTTTCGGACGGTGTCGTAAAGACACCATTTCTACTTGTGGGTACGTTTCGGACGGTGTCGTAAAGAGGCCATTTCTGTTTGTGGGTACGTTTCGGACGGTGTCGTAAAGAGGCCATTTCTGTTTGTGGGTACGTTTCGGACGGTGTCGTAAAGAGGCCATTTCTGTTTGTGGGTACGTTTCGGACGGTGTCGTAAAGAGGCCATTTCTACTTGTGGGTACGTTTCGGACGGTGTCGTAAAGACACCATTTCTACTTGTGGGTACGTTTCGGACGGTGTCGTAAAGAGGCAAGTTCTGCTTGAGGGTACGTTTCGGACGGTGTCGTAAAGAGGCCATTTCTGTTTGTGGGTACGTTTCGGACGGTGACGTAAAGAGGCCATTTCTGTTTGTGGGTACGTTTCGGACGGTGTCGTAAAGAGGCCATTTCCGTTTGTGGGTACGTTTCGGACGGTGTCGTAAAGAGGCCATTTCTGTTTGTGGGTACGTTTCGGACGGTGTCGTAAAGAGGCCATTTCCGTTTGTGGGTACGTTTCGGACGGTGTCGTAAAGAGGCCATTTCTGTTTGTGGGTACGTTTCGGACGGTGTCGTAAAGAGGCCATTTCCGTTTGTGGGTACGTTTCGGACGGTGTCGTAAAGAGGCGTGTGGTTTACGACGTTGAATGGCTTATGTAAGGTAGAATGTGCCTCGGTGATAAATTTTCCTTTTAAAATCAGAGATCTTTGATTCTCTCCAAATTTTGCCACATGAAAGCTTTTTCCTACTTCTTTGAAATAATAATAAGAAATTTGACGATCCGCCATTTTCTCTCAACATAGTGTACGTAGGCCATACGTTTCCAACACATTTTGATATCATTGTGATCTCTGTGTCAAATATTTGTACGATGACCCTATAAAGATGTGCTCTCCAACACTCACAAACACCACAGGGGACAGTACTGTCTCCCCTTCTATATTCCTTATATACAGCCGATTGTAGAAATTCGCACGAATCGTGCCCAATTGTTAAATTTGCCGACGACACTTGACTGACTGGACTGATAACAGACGACTACGACACATCGTATAGACAAGAAATGAGTACATTTGTAAACTGGTGTGACCGGAACTATGTAGAACTTAATGTAGGTAAGATCAAAGAAATGATTATCGATTTTAGAAGAAAGTGTACGAAGTTATTTTAATCAAGGGTGAAGTTGTCGATAGAGTTGAAACATATACATATTTAGGGATGACTCTCAATGATAAGCTTTCATGGAAACAGAACACACACATGCCATTGTCAAAAAACTTCACAGTCGATTGTACTGCCTGAGGAAACTGAGATCTTTTAATGTTAGCGTAGATCTACTACAAATGTTTTATACTTCAACTTTGAGCACTGTTTCACTTTTGGATTAGTATGTTGGGCTGGAAATATTACTTAATAAGACAAAGACAGACTTCACAAAATCATCAGAAAAGTGGCTGGGTGGTTGGTAAAAAAACAGACTAACATAGACTGTGGGTCATTTATCACAGACAAATTACAGACAGACTGGGAACAATATTAGCTGACGACACACATCCACCTAGGCCAGAACTTGACAGTTGACGTATAGAAAGAAGCTAAGCAATCATTCATTTCAGCAGCAGCAATTAAATTACACAATCATCAGACAGACAGACCTCGACTCTAGCCCTACTTGCTCACATGTCTAGCTGTGGCCACTCTTTTTTAACGTCTACTCTTTTCGAGTTATCGTCGTTCTTTTATCCTGGTTATGTACGTGTTTTGATTGTGAAGGTCTTGTTTTTGTGTACTCGTTTAAATTTTTTTATGGCAGACACTATAATTTCCTGACAGGATCAATAAAGTCAACACAGGAAAATTTGGAGGTATGATAAAATGGAACTTTGAAATCTCCTGGTAATGATGTTTGATTAACAAGTAGTGTAGACAAAGGAAATAGGAGGTGTGAGAGATTAGCAGTATGTCTGGAGCGATACTACTAAGTTTGACCCACCAATTTCGAATACACTGTAGTTGGTAACAGTCATGAAACAGGGACAATTGTCACTACATATACAGACTCAGGAGAGAACTATAGGGGTGTCTATGACGCACGCACGCACGTGTACATACGTAGGTACACATGTGAGTGAATGAATGAATGAATGAATGAATGAATGAATGAATGAATAATTCGTCGTTATAAAACATATTTACCATCACTCTATGTGTTTGAATGATAATGTTTTATTTGATATGCGAAAAAAGCAGAAAATAAGCTTTGTGTATAATACTTCATGTCTTGGTTGCTTTGTTTGGCCTATTTCTAAATTTGCAAAAAATATAGTTATCAAAAGGTGACTTTTAATACACGATATTGTCTCATAACTCGCATAACATCTTCACATAGGACAGT
The DNA here is from genome assembly GCF_964340395.1 of Glandiceps talaboti. Lineage (NCBI taxonomy): Eukaryota > Metazoa > Hemichordata > Enteropneusta > Spengelidae > Glandiceps > Glandiceps talaboti. The sequence continues at coordinate 19,954,440 of NC_135558.1, read as the reverse complement.
CAGTTCCACTTTAATGGTGCCCTTCCAAGACAACAAAAATAGTCACTTCTGATACACTATTAGATAGCTGGTTGTTCTAATGTCGGCTTTAATACACTGTTTACATTCACCTAATGTCCAGTCTTCATATATTCTCTTCGATGTTTCATGTCGTAACATTAGTCATAGTCTGGATCCGTGATTGCACTTCCTATATAGACAGATAAAGTAAAACATATCAAAGGCGAGGATTTCAGTCCCTGGTTATCGTTTGTTATTTACAGAGGGCCAATCTTTTTGTTTGGACCAACTTCAATTCTAGTATTTTTCATTGGAAAAAAAATCATGTTCATTTTAATAGCAAATTTCCATTTTAGTCCTACGATAGATGGTCAAATTGAAAGTCAATAGTCAAAATCTATACAGAATGCTCATCAAATATTGATGCGTGTAAACAAATTGTGTCTCTGTGCACTCACACTATATTTAATCAATCTCATGCACTGCATTAGGAGTGGCCCTATTTTTTATGTAGTTTCTCACTTTTTTATGATAACTTTGGGTCGGTCAGTCGATTTACTTAAAACGGTAAAAAAATCATCATCATGTTCTCAATTTCTCCTTTTCCTCATTTCTAACTTCTTTTTATTGGATTCCTGGTAAAAAGCCTTTTCGAGGCTTCTCTACACAATTGTCATGTTCAACAACTTCCGTCTTGAAAGAAGTGCCTTGTTCGTGAACACATGTAGCCGCCATGACTAGAGATGACGTCGACAGGCCAGACACTTCCGTACTTTTGCCAGAGAGGGCACTGTTCAGCAAATAGTAAGGGTGGGCGAAAACAGTAATTTTTATGTCGCAACCGAAAATTTGGGTCGTTCGGGTAATGAGAAACACAAAAAATAGGGTCACCCTTATGTTTTCGTACCAATAGCTACATACCATAATCTTCACCTGAATAATCAGCAGACCCATCATAATCATCACATTCCAAGTAGTTTTGAACACACTCGCCATTGCCACATCGGACTTCATTGGGGTCACATGAATCTATCGAAAAATATATTAAGTATATATAAGTGTCGTATTATTAAGACGATAACTACCAAATAAAAGACTGAATATGCTCCGTGGATTTGTCTGAAGTGAGAAGGTCGAGTTGGGAAACTTATTTCATTATGAATATACATTGTATTACAAGTAACGAATTGTAACAACACGGTATTTATACAGTAACACTACAGTATCGAACCTTTGTGCCAGGTTTGGTTGAAACCAGTCCATGGACATACACACTCTGAACATTTCCATTATTTAACCTTGACCATAATACTCAAAACCAAAGATCTCATTGGGAAGATCATCATTGATAACACTTAAATGTGCATCTAGGAGGCTTCGCGAGTTAGTCGCAAAAATTGATATTTTATGGCCGCCAGTTGAAGTCACTAATGATTATGATGTGCGTATATGGAGAGTTGTATCTGACATTTGTGACGTGTATGATTGAGAATTACTAATGTATGTCAGAGGTATACATATACACTTAACAAGACAGTCCATTTAACCTTGAAATGGAGACTAATGTCCAGGTATAAAAGGACATGATCTCATTCGACAGTTAGATATTGATAACACATGAGCATATGCTTGTATTAGGTTTCCTGTGGTAACAGCTAAAATATGAATTTTACGACAGAGTCCGCCACAATTAGCGTGGATGTCACAATAGGAAATGGTGTACATATTCACTTTACTCAAGCTATTGATACGTTCAACTAAGCAGTAATAGTCCGAGTTTACGTCAATTTTGCTCTTACCTACAACGTATAGGTGGGATGTTTATGTAGGATATATTGAAGTTAGAATTAGCAGAATTGACCAGCATTGGTCACCCCTAGTTTATTCGCGTTCATGTCAATGAGACAGGGGAAAGGGGCGTTAGAGAATTCTTACTTGCTGTTTATAAAGGGGTATATTGAGATCAGAAACGTTCGGTCTGTCTACCAGGTCATCAGACACATGGAGTCGATGGTTTATCTTGGTTCTGTTTATTAACTTTGAAGAATTGAGCCTAAAGATCGATGATCAAGGTCATACATGTAGATAACACAACACTCAATGTGCGTATGTTTATACTTGAATTGTGTCTATATGAACGAATTCACACATTTATATCTTCTTTATTACCTACTTATTAAAAATATACATTTGTAGACAATATAAATAATACATGTTTTGAGGTAGGTAAACGGAGACCAGAAAAATAGCTACTTGCTAATCAAGTCTGTCTCCTACACTGTACATAAAATTTATAAATGAATACATGACAAAGTATAAAGAGGGGAGTGAAAAACAACAACTAAATATCTATGAAAATATATACATTATGCATCAACATGAGTTGCAGTATATTCATATCAGGTGAAGAAAATCTTTCAGTGAGTTAGGAAAAACATTCCTTGATGATTTGGACCTAACATCAAGAGGTAAGTTATCCCAGTGTAGAGCTTCTGTGTATGACATTGCAAATTTACCTATTTCAGTGTTTACCCTTGGGTTTGAAATATTGCCCTTAATTTTGTGACGTGTATTATAATACTGCTCAGTGCTCAAGCACTGTATTATATATCGGTAGGAATAACTACATACCATACTCTACATCTGAATAAACAGCAGAGTCATCATCACATTCCCAATAGTTTGGAATACACTTGCCATCTGCACACTGGATTCCGTAGGGAGCGCAATCATCTGTAGAAGGAAATTGATATAAGTATCTCCATTTCGTATGTATCTTGCTATTACTTTCAAGGGTAACTTGCTCAAGAGCGATTGCTTTATTGAGACAATTACTATCATTTAAGAATTTTCTCATCATTGCATCAAAATATCTTAAACCGTTATGGGTTAAACGTGGGGTTTAGTTTTTAGCGAAATGCATATATATTAGTTACCCTATTTTGAATAGCATTATAAAAATATATGCTTATCCTATTATTCGATAGAGAGAAACATAACTTGGTAAAGGCAAATGGCTAGGGAATAGTGAACAATCAACATAGATAAGAATTAATAAAAGAAACGGATAAATATCCACATAATACTGTCTTTCATACCATGTTCAAGGCATTTAATGATATTCATATAAAACACTTACCACAGTTCGTCTCATCTGAATCATCATCACATTCAACATACCCATTACATCTCAAAGACAGTGGAATGCAAGTGCCATTGTCACATTGGAATTCGTTGTAGGAACAGTAGTCTGTTGAAAAGAACAGTAAAATATATTTCCACGTCATATGTATGAAGCTGACGACTACCCGATATGAACTGAAAGTGATTTAATTTGTCAAGAGCGAAGGGTAAAGTAAAACCATGTTCATAATTCCACTAGCATTATTATTAGACAATGTTGTCAATAACATCCAAAGCTGAAAGAACTGGCTTAAATGAAAGTGGGTTCAGGTAAAATCATGCATTATCCTAAGTTATTATTTGTATAAAATCACCATTTTCGTTAAATGTAGGAGTCGGTTATTATAGTCAAACATATATACTAATTAACATAATTAGCAGCTTAATCGGCCTTCTCTATTTGAATTACAGGAGAACTTTTAGTTAATGTCCAGCCACTATTTGTTTTAGAACTAAAGATACTATATTCTATAACACCATTCCAAACTATTCTATTGCTGCTTAAAGTGGCATCTGCTCAATTACGCAATATAAGCCCTGATTGCACAATGCATACTAAGTTGGAAACGTCTTTGCGAATATACAGATCAACAGGCACGGTAATGTGACAGAGCCCTGTGACATGCCAGTGCAAGTGTGGAGTACTCGAGGTATTTGCAGAAGGGCTTGCAGTGTTCTCCGCGCCCATACTTTCTTGAGCATAGTGAGTGAAAGTGCAGCCGAAAGCACTGCAAGCACGAGTACAAATACCCCTGAGTAACCACACTGGAACTCACGTGGGACGGGATTCTGTTATTATTACATATTTTTCTAAAACATCAAATTTCCTTAAAATTCATACCGAGCGATCACTCGATTTCGTGTGTAGCGGACGATCGCGTACTCATTTGCATATAATTTGCATGCAGGTACGCAATAACGATTTCGGTATCGCACTGCAGTGGAAATATCACTAGCATGCCCGCGCACTTGTGCAAGTAATCTCTGGTACATATGTAATAATTGCATGTACTGTTATTGTGTGTATGTGACCCAAATAGCATTTAATGGAGAAGAGCATTCTAGCAACCAGGTTTTTCTGTCATTCTTACTGTAATGACTCATTTACTTTTACAAAATCATTACCATAGCCATTAAAATTAAAATACCCCTCAACATGGTAAGTTAAGACAGTAGACAGGGGAGACCTAGATACAACTGATAGACAGGCATAAAATAGTGGGAAAAAATAAATATTAAAAATGCCTACAAGTAATATAATGCTTGATTATTGATTAAACACTGCATGGCATTTAGGTTATTAGAATGAACACATACCGCAATCTATCTCGTCTGAATTGTCACCACAGTCATTGTCATTATCGCATTGCCAGTCGAAGAAAATACATTGGCCATTGGCACATTGGAATTCTTGGTAAAGACATGAATCTGTCAAAGATAAACACATGTAAACTACAATGTATACCCCATATAATAAGAAAATTAACTAGCAGGAAAAAAATAAAGGTGATCTACAATGTCTTCCAGTGAAAATCATTGTCTATCAATAATGCTATTAGCAATATCACTGTACTGTGGCAGATTCTTCATATCGTCCCTACCAGAATTCCAAACACACAAACGCACACAACGATGGAGTTTCCGATTCCGTATACATGACGTTCACACGGATTCGCTGCAATTGCATTGTACGACCGTTATGTATAGGGAACTGAAAACGCCACCCTTTCATACAGTGACAACAAACAATTTGGTCACATGAAGTGATTATGTTTTAGCAAGTTAATGCATGCTAACTACCACAACTTGCTAATTTGCACAATGTTCATTTTCAAAAATAATTGGTATCCTTTTATATTTAGGTTTCTACTTGGTGACACAATACTTAGCAAGCAAGCAATTCCCCTAGAGAAAATCCAAATCGGAGATTTCCAATTAAAAAGATATATTGATTAATATTTCAATAAAGGCACCACATCTCACTTGATAAAATATTTGTGTAACCCAATTTAAAGCCTTAAAATACCAACTGTTGAAAATAACGTCAAAAAATATTCTTGTAGAAAACAATATATATGTATCGTAACTGATATTAAAGTGGTCTTTATTGAAAAAAAAACAGAATTCCAAAGTACTACTATATTTACTCATTTGTTTTCAAATATGATACGAACATTGCAAATAATGAAAATATAGTGATTTTACCACGTAATGTATTTTATATATGTAAAGAGTGGATTTTGACGTCTGACTAATATGCATATTTAAAGATGTTTAACAACTAGAACGAGAAACAGCGAGAGACAAACGGACGGACAGACAGATAGGCAGACAGACAGATGATAGACAGAGAGTGTATAAGGAGATATGTACTTTTGTGTAGTATATTGAATATGTACTTACCATAAGGAGTTGACACTACTGGAGTGGTTGTTGCACTGGGTGCAGTCGCTAGCCCCTTTCCATTTGCTATAAGAAGAATGGAAGCATAACTAAGCGTTCTAGCATTATCACTAAACAATTGCTTAATTCAGCTTTCCTTCGATTCCTCAGAAAATAAAACTGCAAGAACACATTTGACAAAGTCAAAAATCACAATGCCATAGTCTACTAACTGAAAGGTATTCTAGCAACAAGATTCATATGTTACTACAGCAAATTCATATTGTTCTAAAAAATTGAATTTCTTAAAATGTATGCCATATATATACTAATTTACCTAAATAATATGCCAGAATTTTAACCATAGGGTTTTCATATAGTTTAACCCAAGCATTACGTTCCAATCAATTTATTTCATCACACACACACACACACACACACACACACACACACACACACACATAGACAGACAGACAGACAGACAGACAGACAGACAGACAGACATACAGACAGACAGACAGACAGACATACACACAGATATACAATCCCACAGACTCTAATGGACTTAGCTACTATAAGTTTCAAAAGATTGGTTATACATGTCGTGTTATAAAGACAATACATTGCTTACCTGTTTTCACTCCTTTTTTCCCGGCGAGAATACTCCAAAACCTTAAATAATCATCTGTATAGAAGTAAGATATTAAGTTTAAAAAAGCTACAATCACAACCAATTAAATAATGGCGATTTAAGACTAAAACGTAGAAATTGTGTAAGTCTATTAGCCTGCATGCAGTTTTACGTATATGTAAATACAATTAATTTACTGTTTGAAGTCTAGTCGTCGTTCATACAAATGCATTGAAATTTGCAGGCAGTATTTGTAGATGCACTTACAGCAGACACGATTCCATCGCTTCAGATGCAAGGCGAATTATTGTTTATAGAAGAGACAGTTGCAGATATACAATCACAGGATCACAATGACAATGTAAGCCATAACATATATTTAACGGCAAGCTTCCACAACCCATTACTATATATGTCTGTAGGACAGTGTGAATTACTGTACGCATAGCAAATCTAACCTTTACTTACATAGTGGCATTAATTCACAAAGGTCCAGAAAAACAGTTTAGGGAAACAAACCCAATTTTGGTAGCATTTATCATAATGTGCCAATTTTTTTCAGACAACCAAAACTGGTGCACCTTTGTTGCAATGTAATATCAAGTACCGTACGGTTCCTTCAAATTCCAGCTTTTCACTCATATTCATTTTTTAAAACTAAAATCACAATGTTTAGTCATAATTTGCAGTGACTAGAGTATTCTTTATACACTCATGCCTAGAAACATCCAAAGAAAGTTTAAATATCACGTACTCATGAAGACATTTTTAAGGTCAATTACCTTCAAAAGTGAAACGACATCGTTAGACATACAGTGCACATTCTTGTATACCATCCACCGGGGATTGCTTGCTTATCTATACCTAATCCTGCTAAAACACCTGTATGGTGTTAAGATACGACAAGTCTTTTATAATAGACATACATACCACAATCTCTCTCATCTGAACTGTCAATGCAGTCTTCTTCACCATCGCATCTCCAGTACAGTGAAATACACGAGCCACTGTCACACTGGAACTCGTAGTCACTACCATTACAATCTGTCGATATGGAAATCGAAATTGTACGATAGAAATTAGGCAAGGAAAATATAAAAGTTTACCAAACAGTATGAAAATATTGAGAGAAAATTTCAGCGAAAATGTTGAACGATAAATATATATTATATAGGCATTACATATATATATACCCAAACTGAGATTTCACTAAGTTTGTTACAAAATTAGAAGTTTACTATTAAATAAATAAATAAATATAAACAAACTTTATTTATACTGGCTAGTTTTTAGATATATAAAATTAACACTCCCAAGAAGACCAGTGAGGGCCACCCCGCATAGTATTACATTGCTTATTAAGATTTAATTAAAAAACCTTAATATCACCATTTGAAATTTAAGGAAAAAACTTATCACTACCATTAGACTAAAAAGATAGGTAGAAAATCTAAAACTGTCCTGAAAAGGGTTAAGAAGTAAAACACACAGAAGAGACTAAAGTGTAAACTGACAGACAAATTATTCAAAAGATAATGGGAGAAAAGTCAAATGCCTACTAGTCACATTTACACCATTTTAATCATGTTTAAATACTACTCAATAGAACTCAACAGTGCAAATGTTACCATTGATATCTTCATAACTTTAGTAAATTTCATATTTTGACCTTCGTATGTCGTACCTTCAATAAAAGGTAGGTGAACCTTGTTCAAGAGCACGGAATTTATGTCAGAAGTGTATACTTAAGTCAGTTAAGAAAATATAATACATTTCGCACATAACTAGAGTTCGTATTGATTATTAATCAATGTTGTTGGGAATAGTCGTTGGGGCATGGCAACTCCTCCTCATGACTTAATATGGTTTGCATTAATTATTCATCCATACACATACATTATGTAAATTTGGACATAAATGAAAACAAAATGAGTTTACAGTACAGAGCAGAGAGGAGTAGGGCACTTCGAAAGGCACGAGAAAACAAAACAGAGGCTATAGCTACATGTAAGTGCTTCAATTTGCTCTGCGTCTTAGTGTATATTCTGGCTTGGGTAATCCTGTGTGATGTCTACTAAGCTAATTCCCCGAGTGACCCTGTCTACAAGTGGAGATATGATTGTGATTCAACTGGGTGCGGTGGTCAAAGTAACACATACTTACTACAACCTCCGTGTATGTTATATATGTTGCCACCACAGTTATCCCAATAATCACATCCTTTACCGAAAAAAACACACTCGCCATCAGCACAACTGAGTACTTCATAATCAGCACACGTAGCTGTCGAAAAGGAAATCATATATAAGGTATAGAATCGTTAAATGCATCGTTATAGGAGGATTATAATTTCCATGGCGAAAACTAAACATAAAGTTCATTAGTTACTTTCTAGAGATAAAGCAGATTGTTCTCAACATCAGTCCCTTAACGTTCTTGGTCAAAGGAAGCGATCAGCTTTTAGCGAAATTTTAGCGAAATGCATATGCTTTGCCCTAATTTACACATTTAAGACAATTAATGTGTAAATTAGGGCAAAGCATATGCATTTCGCCTTTTCGTTATATCTAACTAGCATGTGATTGAGTGCACAATTATCTGGCAAGGGGTCATTACTCAGAAGTAAATGTATGGGTGACTCTACAGGTATTACATACCTGGCTGGATAGTGATTTCAGTAAGTCTGTTTTTAAACATAACTATATCCTTTTACTACATTATAAGTTTATTTACTGTTTTCAAATAACCTGCAACACTTGAAACTAAATATAGCGGCCGAAGGAAAAGAAAATTAGCCAATTCATTTTGTTTCATTGAACATACAGAAGAGGACAAATGTAAACTGGTAGACAGATAAATAGATAGCGAATAAACAAAAAACAGTTAATGGAATGACAGAAACAACAGACAAGTGCATACTGGACAAATATGAAACTCTTAAATGATGTCAAGCACTTCATAGTGATAAAAAGATAACACGTTGAATATATACTTACTACAGTCTAACACATGTGAATTCCCAATGCAGTCATTCCCGTGTTCACAGTGTTTGCCGTGGAAAACACACGTGCCGTGTTCACAGTCGAATTCATACGAAGCACACGAAGCTGCCGAAAAGAATATTATGTATAAGGTATCTCCATTTCAACAGTACCGTCATGTGAAAACAAAATCTACCAGGATCAATCAGAAGAAAACTAAGAGTGGTCTGGCGGGTTACATTCACAAGAGGAAAGGTGGTCTCACTCCAATACAAATGTATACTTGCACCCTTTCCCCAGGCAAAGCGTGTTAATTAGCATGCAGAAAGCATAACATCCTTGAGTTCTGATAATTCATCCAATACTTACCTGTACAGAGTCTGTCTTGATTTGACCCAGTCGTACATACACACATAGAGTCAGACATACAGATAGCCAGTTCATTCAACACTTCTGCCAAAGCAGACATTGATTCCGATGTGGCGATTTGGTTGAAATAGGCAGTCACCATATAAAATGTCGTAAAGGGTCCTATATGAACACACGATTTAAGAAATCTGATTACTTTGCATTTATCGTACGGGGTGAGCGTATAAAGTTCACTATATTTTAATTTACATTTTCAACTAAGTATTCAACAGCTGTGATAAACAGTCACCATCGTATTTATTGTCAGTGACGAATTTCTTGGCTTTAATATCCCCTCCCACCGATCACTACCATCACACCATCACTACCACCACCACCACCACCACCACCACCACCACCACCACCACCATCATCATTACTAACATGTGTTACTTGTAGCACTGACTATACAATTAAACTTTAAGCTTACAACGTAATTATTAGATAACATGAACAAACTGACCATGGCAGTTTGAACTATTGAAGATCACAAAAGCGTGAAACTCTGAGTTACGACTTGTGACCTGCTAATTCATAGCATCGTAAATCTATCATATAAAAATACATACATACATACATACATACATACATACATACATACATACATACATACATATATACATACATACATACATACATACATGCTTACACACGCACACATACACACGCATACATACATACATACATACATACATACATACATACATACATACAGACGCACGCACACACACATACACATACATACATACATACATACATACATACATACATACATACAGACGCACGCACACATACACACACATACATACATACATACATACATACATACATACATACATACATACATACATACATACATACATACATACATATACATACATACACTTATATAAAGATGCAATTATGTTATAGTATATTGAATACTTACCATAGGATGTTCAGAAGTGACAGGTGTTATAAGAAAGAATGAAAAAAGAAGAATTTAGTGGAATATTAAGTGCTCTTTACAATGCCGAACACAGTTGCAGAGAACCTCTATGTGAATGATTTAATTTTGAAAGGCTAGTTATGTAGAGTAGTTGTTATATACGACGTGTTTCATGTTACCGTAAAATTTATTCACAATCCGTGACTGTGCGGAAAAGCATATCATACATTATTGAATGGTCGGCGTAAAATCACACATTATAAATTAAGAATATGAACAAATTAAAGTTTATGTGTTATTATTATCACATTGTAAACATATCCCTCAAAATCGATAATATTATGTGTAAATAATTGACAATTTATCTTCCAATAAGTATACATCTCGCTTGTTTGTGTTTCATTATACTTGACAGTTAAGTAATGTTACCAATGTTTCTTCTTATACTTTGTGTTGTATAGTTAGTCTAGCTAACTATGTAAATGTTAAACATACCTGTGTCAGAACAAGACACCCCAACATCTTCATAATGTTCACAGTTGTGATAGCCCCATCTTGGATGTGTACATCGGCTGAGGCCACTCTCTTTTCCAACACAATTGAGATTATCAAGCCATATTGTACCATTACCTTCGCCAAAGTAAGCATTACTATGCACTGTTGCCAGCTCACTGTGAAATAATATTAGATTGAGTAATTACAAGCGAAAGTAAAGTCGTTATTTTCACGCGTCATTCGCCCACTTTGATTTGATAGGTTGCATCTATGTACGTCCACGAACACTACACTACATCTAATCACAAAAATATCACGCTGGAACTCGACGAGAAATTTTACAACTTTGAATCATAGGTAACGTTTAAATTAGAACACTATAAATTCTAAAATAATGACATTGTAAATGCAAGACGTATGCAGATTTAAGTCCATATAGTCTAGGTGTTTCATAAACTTCTATGGTCCAAATACAGCCTGTACAAATTCAAAGTGTTCCAGGTTCTTATACAATAGTTGTTAGTAGAAAAAGGTAAGTATTGAAAATTATATATTGAATGGTTATGCATTAATACATTTAGTATGCTAAAAACCGTATATTATTTTGTTTCAATAAATTTAGTTTGTCTTGAAAAACAATAGAAATAACAATACATTTTAAAGTTTATATTCTGACATCTATTATTCGTGTTAGATAGAGAGAATGATCCTTACAATTGTGTTGTATTGCAGTGAGAATGCCACCAAAAAGAACAACTTTTCAAGTTTTTTTATTGCTAGATAGCCGAAAGCGCAGGAGTGACGTATTGAGTAGGCATTTAGTTATGTTATGTGCCTTCTTGTCACTTGAGAGCTTAAAATATTGGTATAATTAAATTCCAGTACACGAGTTCACTTTTGAGTTACGACAGTTTACTCTCTAGTGGCTGAGATTGGTAGAATATTAAGAAATACTAAGATTGGCTTAATTACCCATATCCAAGTTGTCTACAAACAACTACTGCGTCATTCACATCAAAGTTATCGTCACATATAGTTCCCCATTCTCCATTATAGTAGATTTCTACCCGTCCCGCTTTTACATTATCACCATTTACCAGTCGGACATCATTGGCTTGAGTTTCTAAAAATATCAATATTACAATATTTTATTTACATACATACATACATACATACATACACATTTAAGGTTCTCATGTCGCAAATATATTTCAGTTTTCGAAGGTTTTTTAAAGGCTTAGGTCTGTCATCCAAAAGAAGAGTCTTCGCAAAATAAAATAACACCGTGCTTCTCAATTATTAACAGTGTTGATTATTGGTCAATAATTAACCCATGAGTAGTTTAAAGGAAAATGACAGAATAATAAAATACTAATTCTTGCAGTTTTCAAATGGACATTTAAATGCTGATTCTTAATTTATTTCGCAAATTATTATTCGACCTTGAAGAACGTGGTCAGTTACAATTGTCATTATACATACTCAGTCTATATTTCATAGTTGATATAGTCATCTCAATGGAGTCCATACCCACTCACCCACATTGTTGAACATTTCTATTTCAGGTTCATTCAACAAGAGTGGTAATGACAAATATCGAGCTCTTTCAAAAAATATGGACGCAAATTGCTATGTGCGGTATGTATACTTGTACGTGTGTGTACGTGTATGTGTGTACGTATGTGTATGTGTTATTTGTTCAGTGCTTATATAAAAAAAAGTTATTGTCATTTGCCTTTCTTCCCTATATGTTATATTCAAGAACTTAACACTAACTATATAATGATGATAACATAATATTTGTTAAAAATGTATGATAGCATTAATGATAATAATAAATTAATTTCTTTAAAAAAGCCATTAAACTATATATCAGTGCCATTTCCAATGCTGCAAAGGGCAAATCATTATGTTGTAATATCCAGCTATATTTAATGATTGAACTGAAATCAATGTTGATGCATAAAGATGAATATAAATATACCTGTATCAGAACAGGATACCCCAACATCTTCACCATGGTAACAGTCGTGATTGCCCCATCCTCGATGTGCACAGTTACTGAGGCTACTCTCTGTTCCATCACATCCAAGGTCGTCAAGCCATACTCTACCAGTACCTTCTCCAAAGTACGAACTGTCACGAACTGTTATAAACTCACTTTGAAATAATCATAGATTATGTTTTGGGTGATGAAACAAGTATAATTATTATATTGTCACATGCTTAATTTGATACTTTGATTTAATAATTCGCATTGATATATATATATATATATATATATATATATATATATATATATATATATATATATATATATATATATATATATATATATATATACCCGTATCGTACTGTTTAAATGATAAAACTATATATTCTGAAGATATAGAACTTATGAAAACTTCAAGAGAATGCTTTAACTGGATAATAATCAAGTTTTTTGTTAACTTTGACAAATAACCAAGAGAGCATAACTGACCTAATTATGCGTAGATATTCAAATGTTTATTGAGTGCTTACATTGCATGCTAAATACAAAGTGGAATTTAAAGTGCTTTTGTACCAGAATTTGCTTTTGAGTTTAAATGCATTTATAATAAATGGGTATGTGATTGTACGAATGATCAAAGTCTCACCCGTATCCCAGTTTTCTACAAACAACTGCTGCGTCATTCACATCAAAGTTATCGTCACATATAGTTCCCCATTCTCCATTATAGTAGATTTCTACCCGTCCCTCCTCTGCATTATCACCATTTACCAATCGGATATCACTGTCTGGAGGTCCTATCAAATAAATATTACAATATTTTATCTAAAATACATAAAAAAATAATTCATTTAATGTTCTCATGTCGCAAATATATTTCATGAAGAGGAAACTAGTTTTAAAGGCGGGCTGGTTTTTCGAAGGCTTGGATCTGGCATCCAAAAAACCTCTTCGCAAAATAAAATAACATTGTGCTTCTCAATTATTAACAGTGTTGATTATTGGTCAATAATTAACCCATGAGTAGTTTAAAGGAAAATGACAGAATAATAAAATATTAATTCTTGCAGCTTTCAAATGGACATTTAAATGCCGACTCGTGATCATTCTCGCGGCTCGTTTTGACAGCGCCGTAAAAGAGGCAGTGGTTTGCGACGATGACTCTTAATTTATTTCGCAAATAATTATTTGACCTTGAAGTCAGTAACAATGTCATTATACATACTCAGTCTATCTTTCATAGTTGATATAGACATCAACATAGTTGTTATAATATTCTCATTGGAATCCATATCCGTTCACCCACACTTATTGTTGAACATTTTTATTTCAGGTTCATTTAACAAGAGTGGTAATGGTAAATGCCGTGTTCTAGCAACAAATATTGAGGCCATTACGTTATATACGGAGCTTGCAATCCAGACTGAGCATGCTCAGACGCAAAGGACTATGGAATTATCTGTGGTTATCGTAATTATACCTAATCTGAAGCTACCGATAAAATAAACTTCCCACAATGATCTGACTATGAATTCATTATTTGTGGTTAAAAACAATGTAACATTATTGCTCACAATACTATTTGATTAACATTTATTATCACATTTCCTATGATGCAACATTCAACATGGCGGGTTTGCAAGTTCCCTATTGCGTAATATATATATATATATATATATATATATATAATATTTGTGTGGGGTGAGGGGTGTTCTTGTGTATGTATGTATGTATGTATGTATGTATGTATGTATGTATGTATGTATGTATGTATGTATGTATGTATGTATGCATGTTTACATGTGTGTGATTTGTTTATTGACTATATGCGAATTAACTAAGTTATTTATCTGTCTTCCCTCTATACAATTTATTAGAAGTTTAAGTTAACTATATAATAATAATAATTTCAATAATGACTTAAAGCAAAGCCCCTCCGTGTAGAGCCGATGCTTAAAGTAATAATTCTGATAATAAATATATTTCTTAAAAAAACCGCATTACACTATAATTATATCAGTGCCATTTACAACGCTACAAAGGGCACATCATTATGTTATAATATCCAGCTATATTTAATGATTGAACTGAAACCAATGTTGAAACATGAAGATGAATTTAAATATACCTGTATCAGAACAGGATACCCCAACATCTTCACCATGGTAACAGTCGTGATTGCCCCATCCTCGATGTGCACAGTTACTGAGGCTACTCTCTGTTCCATCACATCCAAGGTCGTCAAGCCATACTCTACCAGTACCTTCTCCAAAGTACGAACTGTCACGAACTGTTACAAACTCACTTGAAATAATCATAGATTAGGTTTTGGGTGATGAAACAAATACAAAAATTATTGTGTTGTCACATGCACATATGCACACTTTGATTTAATAAGTCGCATTGATATATATATATATATATATATATATATATATATATATATATATATATATATATATATATATACCCATTTCATACTGTTTACATAATAAACTATAGTACTCATAAATATTTTAAGAGAAAGACTGGATAATTTTGAACCTTTTTTTAAATCAACTTTTGACACAAGAACCGAGCGAGGAAAATTGGCCCAATGGGTAGACATTTTGTTATGTTTATTCGATTGATTTTTGATTGCTAATGTTGCAAAGTGGAATTTAAAGTGCTTCTTTACAAGAATTTGCTTTTTAAGTTTAGTTAGTTTAAATGCATTTGGCTTAAATGTATATAAGCGTACTTAATAATGTAAGAATAAAAGTCTCACCCAAATCCAAGCTGTCTACAAACCACTTTTGCATCATTTCTATCAAATGTATCATCACAAACTGTTCCCCATTCTCCATAATGGTAGATTTCCAAACGTCCTTCGTTTCCAATATCACCATTTACCAACCGGATGTCATTTTCCGGGGGTCCTATGAAAATACACATCGATCATAATATTTTTTTTCTAGACTTTTTCAAACTCCAAGGTCTAAATTTTGATACTCAAGAAATTCATTTTTTTCATGGAAGACTTAGTTGTGTTGTCGAAAAAAGCTTCTTAATATTTGCAATAACAACGCTAATCATTGGTCATTAGACCATCATTTGCATGTTTTACGAAAACATATTGAATAATAAATGGTCAGATTCATTGAACTTGATTGGCGTTATGTATGCGTTCAATCAACTACAGTGCGAAAAAGTATATCATACAATATTGAATGTGTGGCGTAAAATCACACAATATAAATTAAGAATATGAACAAATTAAAGGTTATGTGTTATTATTATCACATTGTAAACATATCCCTCCAAATCGATAATATTATGTGTAAATGACTGACTATTTTTTCTTCCAGTAAGTATACATCTGACTTGTGTGTGGATCATTATACTTGAAATAGTTTAAGTACTGTTTGTAATGTTTCTTTGTATACAATGCATAGTAGGTAGTCTAGCCAACTCTGTGAATGTAAAGAAAAATACCTGCGTCATAACAAGACACCCCAACATCTTCATCATGGTGACAGTTGTGATAGCCCCATCTTGGATGTGTACAGCGGCTGAGGCTACTCTCTGTTCCATCACATCTGAGATTATCAAGCCATATTGTACCATTACCTTCGCCAAAGTATGCACTGTCACGTACTATTGCCAGCTCACTTTGAAATAATATTAGATTGAGTAATTACAAGCAAAAGTAAAGTCGTTATTTTCACGCGTCATTCGCCCACTTTCATTTGATAGGTTGCATCTATGTACGTCCATGAACACCACACTACATCTAATCACAAAATATCACACTGGAACTCGACGAGAAATTTTACAACTTTTAATCCCAGGTAACGTTTAAATTAGAACACTATAAATTCTAAAATAATGACATTGTAAATGCAAGACGTATGCAGATTTAAATCCATACAGTCTAGGTGTTTCATAAACTTCTATGGTCCAAATACAGCCTGTACAAATTCAAAGTGTGCCAGGTTCTTATACAATAGTTGTTAGTAGAAAAAGGTAAGTATTGAAAATTATATATTGAATGGTTATGCATCAATACATTTAGTATGCTAAAAACCGTATATTATTTTTTTTTCAATAAATTTAGTTTGTCTTGAAAAACAATAGAAATAACAATACATTTTTAAGTTTATATTTTGACATCTATTATTCGTGCTAGATAGAGAGAATGATCCTTACAATTGTGTTGTTTTGCAGTGAGAATGCCACCAAAAAGAACAACTGTTCAAGTTTTTTTAATGCTAGATAGCCGAAAGCGCAGGAGTGACGTATTGAGTAGGCATTTAGTTATGTGGTTTCATGTCACTTGCGAGCTTAAAGTATTGTTATAATTAAATTCCAGTACACGAGTTCTCTGTTAAGTTACGATATTTTACTTTC
The DNA here is from genome assembly GCF_964340395.1 of Glandiceps talaboti. NCBI lineage: Eukaryota > Metazoa > Hemichordata > Enteropneusta > Spengelidae > Glandiceps > Glandiceps talaboti. The sequence continues at coordinate 19,937,050 of NC_135558.1, read as the reverse complement.
AAGTGGCTGAGATTGGTAGAATATTAAGAAATACTAAGATTGGCTTAATTACCCATATCCAAGTTGTCTACAAACAACTGCTGCATCATCCACATCAAAATTATCGTCACATATAGTTCCCCATTCTCCATTATAGTAGATTTCTACCCGTCCCGCTTTTACATTATCACCATTTACCAGTCGGACATCATTGGCTTGAGGTTCTATAAAAATCAATATTACAATATTGTATTTACATACATACATACATACATACATACATACATACATACATACATACACATTTAAGGTTCTCATGTCGCAAATATATTTCAGTTTTCGAAGGTTTTTCAAAGGCTTTGGTTTGTCATCCATAGAACCTCTTCGCAAAATAAAATAACATCGTACTTCTCAATGATTACAGTGTTGAATATTGGTTAATAATTAACCCATGAGTAATTTAAAGGAAAATGACAGAATAATAAAATACTAATTCTTGCAGCTTTGAAATGGACATTTAAATGCTGATTCTTGATTTATTTCGCAAATTATTATTCGACCTTGAAGAACGTGGTCAGTTACAATTGTCATTATACATACTCAGTCTATCTTTCATAGTTGATATAGTCATCTCAATGGAGTCCATACCGACTCACCCACATTGTTGAACATTTCTATTTCAGGTTCATTCAACAAGAGTGGTAATGGCAAATGTTGAGCTCTTTCAACAAATATGGACAACAATTGTTATGTGCGGTATCTGTACGTGTACGAGTGTGTATGTGTATGTGTATGTGTATGTGTATGTGTATGTGTATGAATGTGTGTATATATGTATGTACGCATTGAGCGTGAAACTCCGAGTTACAACCAAGCACCTCAAGTTCAAACCAACCTACTTTGATTATTCCCGCCCTGCTTACCCAAGCATCGAGCACTCTATTCTACGAGTTTGATACTATTTACTATGTATGTATGTATGTATGTATGTATGTATGTATGTATGTATGTATGTATGTATGTATGTATGTATGTGTGTGTGTTATTTGTTTAGTGCTTATATGAAAAGTAATTGTCATTTGCCTTCCTTCCCTATATGTTATATTCAAGAACTTTACACTAACTCTATAATGATGATAAAATAATTTTTATTAAAAATGTATGATAGTATCAATGATAACAATACATTAATTTCTTAAAAACCCATTCTACTATATATCGGTGTCATTTCCAATGCTACAAAGGGCGAATCATTGTGTTATAATATCCAGTTATATTTAATGGTTGAACTGAAATCAATGTTGAAACATAGAGATGAATATAAATATACCTGTATCAGAACAGGATACCCCAACATCTTCACCATGGTAACAGTTGTGATTGCCCCATCCTGGATGTGCACAGTTACCGAGGTTACTCTCTGTTCCATCACATCCTAGGTCAACAAGCCACACTCTACCAGTACCTTCTCCAAAGTATGATGTGCCACGAATTGTTACAAACTCACTTTGAAATAATCATAGATTGGATATTTAGGTGATGAAACAATTACAATTATTATTATCTTGTCAAATGCACACATGCACACTTTGATTTAATAAGTCGCATGTATGTATGTATGTATGTATGTATGTATGTATGTATGTATGTATGTATGTATGTATGTATGTATGTATGTATGTATGTATTGTATGTATGTAT